>NW_023265717.1:0-2306 GCF_013103735.1 Etheostoma cragini
AACATTTTAGAACTGCAATTAACATTTTAGGACCGTAACTCTTAAAATTCTAAAACTACAACCTATTGTTCTACAACTGCAACTTAACATTCCGTAACTGCAAAAGAAAGTTGATGTTTATTTGCATTAATCCAAAATAAAGTTCATGTTTATATGCATTAATCAAAAAGAAAGTTGATGTGTATATGCATTAATCAAAAAGAAAGTTGATGTGTATAGACCAACGAGCGACATAAAAACATGTTATCAGCAATTTTCCATCGAGTAAAGGCAGTAAGTAGTCTGTCTTTCTTTCTTAAGTCCTTTTTAAAGTCTGATTCTAAGGTCTATTCATGGTAATGAGCCGGAACACCAGACCAGCGAGGTTCTCGTGGAGATTAATGGCCAGAAGTATTTATTAACTGTAGGGTACAGTAATGTAGGAATGTCCGTCCTCCCCACATTTAGACGGCACTAAAGTCTTTTGTGAGAACTTCCTGAAGCTTCCACAAGCTCATGCTTTTCTTCTGTTAAGACCCCTGATGAGGCAAGAGAGGCCACGAGGAAGGGTGACACATGTTGTGTTGGGTCAGGACACCTTATCTCATAGGTACTGGAAGCCACCCGTCTCCACCAATGCATTACTCAATGCCCAGATGTGTTACAAGATTTGCAGTGAGTGTTGTAATGTCAAGCAGAAAGGCAACAGATGTGTTACTTTTTGACTATGATTTATACCATAGCAGTGCAAGTATTTTGCCAAGGTTCAATTTCCAGCCACCGCCATGTTTTGAAACCATATACAACATAAATATTACACCCAGGTTTCTTTTCTTATTCAATGATCTCAGAAAAAAGTAAAAGAAAATCTGAAAGGTTCAGGGGATGTAGCTCAGTGGTAGAGCGCATGCTTTGCATGTATGAGGACCCGGGTTCAATCCCCGCCATCTCCAACAAGTGTTATTGTCCAGTTAATAAAAGAGCTGCAGAAGTTCTTATTCGTAAAGAGAAAAGTATTTTAAGGCAATCTCCTTGTGGGCATGGTGATTAATGCAAAAATCAGTCTCAATGTCCAGATGTGTTGCAAGATTTGCAGTGACCAGTGGATTGCCCAGTAATGGCGTTATAGTTGTGAGCATAGCTACCTTCCAAGCAGTTTGGATTTAGAGCAGGTTTGATTTCCAGCCACCACCAGGTTTTGAAGCAATATACAACATTAACATTACATGTTCCACCCAGGTTTCTTCTCTTATTCAGTGATCTCACCAAAAATTCAAAGAAATTTGAAAATCTTAAGGGGCTGTAGCTCAGTGATAGAGCCCATTTTGAGTCTCAATGCCCAGATGTGTTACAAGATTTTCAGTGAACATTGCGTTGTCCAGTGATGGTGGTATAGTGGTGAGCATAGCTGCCTTCCAAGCAGTTGATCTGTGTTTGATACCCAGCCATCGCAGTAGTTTTCATTGTCTGGTTACTTGCTTTATTTGTCGAGAAGTAACCAGAAAGTTTACTCGCCCAAGAATATTAAACACTATATTATAATATAATGTAATATATACATTATTGTTCATTAAATAGTAGTGCTGGGTACCATTTCAAGGGATAATTTGGGCTGCACTGGACCAGCAGAGGGTACAGCACCAGTTGGAGCAGCAGGGTCAGCAGCAGTTGACAGAGCTGGGCCAGTTGCAGCAGCAGGTGTGTCTGTCTGCACATTAGTTTTCTAATACAAATATCAAAGAAATTTACAACCACAAATATAAGTCAATTTTAACAAAATACATTATGGTTGCATCTTAAGTATATTTCTATCATTTAAGTATCCCAATTAACTCTTAGTGTGAAATCCAAAATTAAAATGCATCAGAATGTCACATAACATTAATTAATTGTTGATAGTTGTTAAAAAAAAAAAAAAGTAAAAAGCTGTACCTTAAGATACAGCTCATGCCATCTCTTTTGCTTAGGGGCTGGTCTATTCCCGGCATCAGTAGACCAAACACCTCAGTTGGGACAGCCATTCATCGCCCCCCATGGCACGATGCTTCTTAGCCTCTGAGATGATGCCATCTGAGATTAAAACTGAATAGGACAATAGGAAAATAATGTCAATAGTTTAAGAATACAAACTGACTATGTGACAGATGTCAAATCTGTCATGTCCTGCCTTCTGAAGCTCTAGCCAGGCGCCATTCCTCGCCTAAAACAATATGAGTCATTCCAGTAAGTGAAAAGGAAAATCACATCTACAAAAATTAGTTTGATGGTTGTGACTCCCTGATGGTCTAGTGGCTAGGATTCGGTGCTCTCCCCACTGTGGCCCAGGT
>NW_023265718.1:0-2500 GCF_013103735.1 Etheostoma cragini
GAACCTTCTTGCTGTGAGACCTCAGTTCTGACCACTGTTCCACCATGCCACTACAGCTGTCTGTGTTCTGGGCAAAAACTATTCCAACAAATAAAAAGTCAACAAAAAAAATCCTATTATAGTATGTCGAAAAAAAACATAGTATGGCATGTCAAAAAAGTCATAGTATAGTATGTCAAAAAAACGTCATAGTATAGCATGTCAAAAAAAGTCATGGTATAGTATGTCGAAAAAGACGTCATAGTATAATATGTCGAAAAAGTCATAGTATAGCATGTCGAAAAAGTCATAATATAGCATGTTGAAAAAATGTAGTAGTATAACATGTCGAAAAAGGTCATACTCTTGTATGTTGAAAAAAGTCATAGTATAGCATGTCAAAAAAAGTCATAGTATAGCATCTCGAAAAAGTCATAGTATAGCATGTCGAAAAAAGTCATAGTATAACATGTCGAAAAAGTCATAATATAGCATGTTGAAAAAACGTAGTAATATAACATGTCGAAAAAGGTCATAGTATAATATATTGAAAAAACGTCATAGTATAACATTTCGAAAAAACGTCATAGTATAGCATGTCGAAAAAGTCATAGTATAGTATGTCAAAAAAGTGATAGTATAACATGTCGAAAAAAAGTAATAGTACAGCATGTTGAAAAAACAATAGTATAGCATGTTGAAAAAAGTCATAGTATAGTATGTCGAAAAAGTCATAGTATAACATGTCGAAAAAAGTCATAGTAAAACATGTCGAAAAAAGTCATATTATAGTATGTTGAAAAAAGTCATAGTATAACATGTCGGAAAAAGTCATAGTATAGTATGTTGAAAAAAGTCATAGTATAACATGTCGGAAAAAGTCATAGTATAACATGTCGAAAAACGTCATAGTATAACATGTCAAAAAAGTAATAGTATAGTATGTCAAAAAAAGTGAGTATAATATTTTGAAAAAAGTCAAAAATCCTATTGTGATAAAATGTGAGAGTATATGTTATTTGGTGGTGGGCAAACCAGAAGAGTTGGAGGAAAACCCAAACTATCTGGGGGAGGAATATACAAACTACACGTGTTGAAAAAAGTCATAGTATAATATGTTGGAAAAGGTATAGTATAATATGTCAAAAAAGTTGAGTATAGCATGTCGAAAAAAGTCATAGTATAATATGTTGAAAAAACGTCATAGTATAATATGTTGAAAAAACGTCATAGTATAGTATGTTGAAAAAAAGTCATAGAATTACATGTCGGGAAAAGTAATAGTATAACATGTCGAAAAAAGTCATAGTATAACATGTTGGAAAAGTCTTAGTATAGCGTGTCGAGAAAGTCATAGTATAATATGTCAAAAAAGTCATAGTATAGTATGTCGAAAAAGTCATAGTACAACATGTCGAAAAAGTCATAGTATAGTATGTCGAAAAAGTCATAGTACAACATGTCGAAAAAGTCATAGTATAATATGTCGAAAAAGTCATAGTATAGCATGTTGAAAAAAGTCATAGTATAACATGTTGGAAAAGTCTTAGTATAGCGTGTCGAGAAAGTTATAGTATAATATGTCAAAAAAAAGTCATAGTATAACATGTCGAAAAACGTCATAGTATAACATGTCAAAAAAGTAATAGTATAGTATGTCAAAAAAGTGAGTATAATATTTTGAAAAAAGTCAACAATCCTATTGTGATAAAATGTGAGAGTACATGTTATTTGGTGGTGGGCAAACCAGAAGAGCTGGAGGAAAACCCAAACTATCTGGGGGAGGAATATACAAACTACACGTGTTGAAAAAAGTCATAGTATAATATGTTGGAAAAGGTATAGTATAATATGTCAAAAAAGTTGAGTATAGCATGTCGAAAAAAGTCATAGTATAATATGTTTAAAAAACGTCATAGTATAATATGTTGAAAAAACGTCATAGTATAGTATGTTGAAAAAAAGTCATAGTATAACATGTCGAAAAAGTCATAGTATAACATGTCGAAAAAGTCATAGTACAACATGTCGAAAAAGTCATAGTATAACAGGTCGGAAAAGTCATAGTATAACATGTCGAAAAAGTCATAGTACAACATGTCGAAAAAGTCATAGTATAACAGGTCGGAAAATTGTCATAGTACAACATGTCGAAAAAGTCATAGTATAACATGTCGAAAAAGTCATAGTATAACATGTCGAAAAAGTCATAGTACAACATGTCGAAAAAGTCATAGTACAACATGTCGAAAAAGTCATAGAATAGTATGTCAAAAAAAGTCATAGTATAACATTTCAAAAAAGTCATAGTATAATATTTCGAAAACGTCATGGTATAATAAGTCGAAAAATTCATAGTATAGCATGTTGAAAAAAGTCTTAGTATAAAATGTCGAAAATCATATAATAGTATGTAAAAAAAAATACATTGTATAACATGTCGAAAAAGTTATAGTACAACATGTCGAAAAAGTCATAGTATAATATGTCGAAAAAGTCATAGTATAGCATGTTGAAAAAA
>NW_023265718.1:3888-5419 GCF_013103735.1 Etheostoma cragini
CCCCCCCCCCCCCCCCCCACCTAACATAAACGTGGAATAAATAACAATAACAAACACATTTGAATAATAAAGACGAAGGATGTCGGTGTTTTTATTTCTTTCCACATTATGTTCAACAGAAAATATGAAAATAGAAATGAAAATAATAATAAAAATAAAATAAAAAAATAATGATAATAATGATAATTAAAAAATTAATAATAATAAAATAATAATAATAATGATAATAATGATAATTAAAAAATTAATAATAATAAAATAATAGTTGTAAAAATAATAAAAATTAAAATAATAATAAAAAGATAATAATAATGATAATAATGATAAAAATACAAATGATAATAATAATAATAATAAAATAACAAGTGATTTCTTCTCGTGTTTCCAGATAAAAGTCGGAAGGAAGACGGCGTGAAGACCAAACCCCCGATCTTCGGTAAGCACTCGTTCTCTGATTGGAGCGTTTCAGGGTGTTTCTGTAACAGCCAATCAGAACACAGAGCCTTTCTTCAGCCAATCAGAACACAGAGTCTTTCTTCAGCCAATCAGAACACAGAGCTTTTCTTCAGCCAATCAGAACCCAGAGCCTTTTTTCATTCAATTAGAACACAGAGCCTTTCTTCAGCCAATCAGAACACAGAGTGTTTCTTCAGCCAATCAGAACACAGAGCCTTTTTTCAGCCAATCAGAACACAGATCCTTTTTTTATTCAATCAGAACACAGAGTCTTTCTTCAGCCAATCAGAACACAGAGCCTTTTTTCAGCCAATCAGAACACAGAGCCTTTCTTCAGCCAATCAGGACACAGAGCCTTTCTTCAGCCAATCAGGACACAGAGTGTTTCTTGTCTCCTTCCTCCAGCGGTGCCGAAGCCCGGGGAGGGGGAGGACTTCGTGGACGTCCCCGGTCCCTGTCCCGAAGACTACGCCCAGTTCTGTGAGCACGGCCAGTGTGAGCTGAGACACAACCTGCCCACCTGCAGGTAACACCTGTACCATAGTAGCATAGCATAGCATAGCATAGCAGAGCATAGCATAGCATAGCATAGCATAGCATAGCATAGCATAGCAGAGCATAGCATGTCGACCAAATTTTGAAAAAAGTCTCATAAAAAAAGTCATAGTATCTAAAAGAAATTGTAGCATAGTATGTTTAAAAAAATCAGAAAACGTCTTAAAGTCAAAGTATATTATATCACAAAAATTTTGAAAAAAACGTAGCACAGTATTTCAAATATTTTGGGGTTAAAAGTAATTTTATAAAATGTCGAAAAAAACTGAAATAATTCTTTAATTGAAAAATATTCTGAGAAAAAATAGTATGTTAAAAAAAGCTCTCTCTGTGTGCATGTGTGTGTGTGTGTGTGTGTGTGTATGTGTCTCTGTGTGTGTGTGTGGGTCTCTGTGTGTGTGTTTGTGTGTGTGTGTGTGTGTGTCCGTGTGTGTGTCTCTGAGTGTGTGTCTCTGTGTGTGTGTGTGTGTGTGTTTGTGTCTCTGTGTGTGTGTCTGTGTGTCTGTGAGTTGCATGTGTG
>NW_023265719.1:0-1013 GCF_013103735.1 Etheostoma cragini
GATTGTGCGTGCGTGTGTGATTGTGCGTGCGTGCGTGTGTGATTGTGCGTGCGTGTGTGATTGTGCGTGTGTGTGTGATTGTGCGTGTGTGTGTGATTGTGCGTGCGTGTGCGCCCATGCTTCCACGCCAGCCGAGCAGAAGGACGTCTCATCTGAAAGACGAGGCGTTTGACAGGTGATAATGGAACTGAGTAGACGGACGATGACCCTCCTGTCCCCCCGTCTCTCTCCCTGTCTCCAACCTGCTGTCTGTCCACACTCAAATACACATGGGGATGTAGTATTTACATGTCTACTCGACTGTGACTAGACAGATATATATCTATATATATATATGTTGTAATGTGAGAGAAAACCGTTGAATAAGACAGCTTCATCTTTTCTCTCCAACCTCTGCTCGGGACCTTCATCGTGGATCAGTCCCGGTCCTCCTTTGCCCCCCTTGTCTCTCCGTTGGCGTCTGGATGAAGGTCTCCTGGAAACGTCCACAACGCTGTCTCTTGTTGACGTGGCCTTTCCAACACAAGGCCTTTGTCTCCCTTCGTTTGGACGGGAATGTCCCCCTCCCTTCACTGGAATGGCGGGGGAGTGGGACAAAGACAGAGGGACAGTGGTGGACATAAAGGAGCGATAGAGAGGAAATAATGTGATGAAGAGGAAGAAGACAGAGGGAGGATGGAGGGATGGGTGTGAAGGCCGGATGCCGAGCGAGGATTGGCAAACCCGTGCCAGAGAGAGACGAAATCTTTGGCCGGTGTTAGTGGTTGATGTTGTCCTCGGGTCAAATCAGACCCGTATTTAGTTTGTTGAGTTTTTATTTGTCAAAAGAAATGGGAAAATCGAAATAAGCGCTGAAAACGACAACATTACAAAATATCAAAACACTTTTGAAAAAACATTAAAAAAAGCACGCACAAGATTAAATAGTGATCATGATTGGGTGTGTGTTTGTGTATGTATGTGTGTGTGGGTGTGTGTGTGTGTGGGTGTGTGTGTGTGTGTGTGTGGGTGTG
>NW_023265720.1:0-1683 GCF_013103735.1 Etheostoma cragini
TATACAAAGTGTGTGTTAAGCTCCCTGTATTGATATGCTGCACAACATACACAGGTGAAGAGAAGAGAACGCTGACTTCCTGTTACAAACGGACATGCCATAATTACCCCACAGGGTGGAGCGGTTGCCAAAAGGATACCCTGTAACAAGTACTCTCTGATAGTCTTAGCTTGCTCTTCTATTTATTGTTGTCAGTCACATATCTTTAGGCACACATATAGTCTATGCTACATGTACAATAACACCACCCTCCCCAAAAATGCAATTTTTTTTTTTTTGAAATAGATTTGAACATCGCCAGTTATGTCTGATAAAGACATTTTGTAAAGCCTAACTACTTTGTGTGATTGGTGTTGACACTTAAAGTTACAGCATTTCCATTGCCTCCTCCACTATTTGAAATCCCACAAAGACACTAGTCTCTGAGGGATATTTCCTTCGAATGGCGCCTACCACACATGATGGCAGTGGTTTACGGTTGCTGCTACCCAACGTTTCTCCTTTCAGGGCCCACTCTAAAATTAGGTTTCTTTTATTTTCATACTGTGGATGCTGTAAACTGCTAACATTGTAGATTCTCACTGAAGGCATCCAAACTGTGAATAAACAAGTGGAATTATGTGTTTGTGAAAAAAGTGTGAAATAACTCTTAAATAGGTCTCATATTTTAGATTCCTCAATGTATCCACCCTTTGCTTTTTTGATAGCACTGCAAACCCTTGGTGTTCACTCAATGAGCTTCATAAGGTAGTCACCTGAAATGGTTTTCACTTCACAGGTGTGCGTTGTCAGGGTTAATTTGTGGAATTTCTTGCCTTATTAAGGGGGGTGGGACCATCAGTTGTGTTGTGCAGTTGATACACAGCCGACAGCCCTATTGGACAACTGTTTGAATTCATATTATGGCAAGAACCAATCAGCTTAGTAAAGAAAAACGGGTGGCCATCATTACTGTAAGAAATGACGGTCAGACGATCCGGAAAATTGCAAAACCTTTGAATGTGTCCCCATGTGCAGTCGCAAAATCCATCAAGCGCTACAACAAAACTGGCTCACATGAGGACTGCCCCAGGAAAGGAAGACCAAGAGTCACCTCTGCTGCTGAGGAAAAGTTTACCTGAGTCACCAGCCTCAGAAATCACTAGGGGTTATCCGAGTACCCGGCTGAAACGAGTATCCGGTACGGATAAAGCACTTTTGCTGAGTACAAGTATTTTACGAGTAATATGAGTCAATATCCGTGCTCGGATTGAATACAACTCCTCAACTGGCCACGCAGCGTTCTGTGATAATCACAGCGCCCCCCCGCCTACAAACACGCTCGGATCAATCTCACACACACACAACATGGAGAAATGCGCTCCCTCGGCCTCTCTCGCTCTCTCTCTCTCTCTGTGTCTCTCTCTCTCTCTCTCTCCCGCTCCGTCAGGCAATCGGGTCTGCGGATCTGTTCTGTTAACGTTTAGGGTTTCTTCAGCTTCAGGTTTGTTTTTAACTTCGGTTTATAGTACTTACATAGTAACCAGTAGATTTCTGGTAAACGTGGGTTTAAGACATGCTGCTCGGTTTAAATGCAACTCCTGTCGCGTCTCTGCCATCGGAGATTATTTTTTTTACTGTCAGCTGCCCCCCCGCCCCTGTCTCTCCGTGTCTCTCTCTCACACACACACACACACACACACA
>NW_023265721.1:0-5367 GCF_013103735.1 Etheostoma cragini
TGTGTGTGTGTGTGTCTTAGGAGACCGGCTGTGGTTTGTAGAGTGTTTGAGAGACTCACCAGGACGGTCTGAGCGTCGGAGAGGTCAAAGGTCGGTTTGAGGGGAGCCAGGAAACACGCGGGGACGATGTGTTTGTAGATGAAGTCGGGGAACCCCACCATGCCGTCCTTCCCTCCTGCAGGGTCCCCACAAGGACACACAACACCAGTTATGGAATAACAGGCCTCCCCAACGTAACCCTGTACTCTTTAAATCAAGACTCTGGCCTTAGAGAGGATCTCTGTTGGCTGTGTCCTGATCCATCGATCTGGATCGATTCAACGGTCCCCGGTCCGGTATTATCGATGCAAAGTGAAAACAAACACACCGTCTGAAGGTTCCCCTTTAATTCTACATTACCCACTTTATGATAATCTTTTGTTAAAAAGATTAGTTTAGGGTGCCCGGGTAGCTCAGGTGGTAGAGCGGGCGCCCATATATAAAGGTCTAGTCCTTGACGCAGCGGGCCGGGTTCAACTCCGGTCCTTTGCTGCATGCCATTCCCCCCCCCCCCCCCCCCCCCCCCCCCCCCCCCCCCCCCCCCCTATCATCTCTGCAGCTGTCCTGTCAATAAAGTCCCAAAAAACATTTCTAATAAAAATATAAAGTTTGTTTTTAATTTAAATCCCTTCAAAAGCTTAGTTTCAAAACTTATAAATCCTATTTTAGTCAGTTATTAATGGGGGGGTCTCCATTAGACATCGCATGAGAAGCTCAGTCATCCGTGAGGAGCTCAGAGTCTCTGACGACTAAAACTACTTCTGAACTTCATTTAGCAGCGGCACCGTGGCTCTGTCCGGCGCTTAGCCCCGCCCACGATGACTCTGATTGGTTTAAAGAAATGCCAATGACCCAGAACAGGTTTCTCTCCCCTCCAGGATGCGGTGTGGATCCCAGACCTTCCTCCACAGCGCTGTGGAGACTAACGCTGATGTAAAGCCCAATGACTCGCCTCGTCTACAAGAAGAAAGACCACGTGGACCAGACTGGTTCAGATGGTTCTGGATCTCTTACCCCACAGCTCCACCAGCTTGGAGAGGATGATGAAGCAGGTCTTCTGGGCGATGGGGTCGGGGAAGTCCACGGCTCCCTGGATGATGGTGAAGACCACGCGCTCGATGTTCTCCGCTCCTGGACAACAACAAAACATCCACACCATCACATCACTGCAACTAGAAGCTCATCATCCTTTCATTTGAGGCATGATACTGTAAAATGAGACTTATTTGGTGAACATTTATCTAACAGATGACTTTATAAATAAGTCATATTTCCATCAATTGCAGCTTCATAGTGTCCCAACAAGTTAGGGACTATCTAACATGTTGTACTCTGCCTGTAATTCAGCAGCAGTTAGGCTGGCGGAGGGATATGAGGATTAGATGATGAAGCATGTTTTGTTAGGACTCTTGAGTTGTTTTACACTGAAAGAAGTGCGATTTAAAAGTGGACACAGTCACAGTCGAGTCTGTCTCCGTGCTGTAACTCCATCCACGCCCCAAAACCACTCTTATGTAACAACGAGTTAATGGTTAACACCAACAATCACTAGCGTTACACTAGGACTTTTCCTTTCTAAAATAAGGACTTTATTCTCACAATATCACTAAAAAGAAAGTGTGTACACATGTTTCTTTTCTTTTTTGCCAGTGATGTAACTATTATTACAAATAACAATAGAACAAAATGATCATCTCAGAAATTGAAGACTCATCAAACCAATCACACAAAACAAGTGGTCTTGAAAAGGATTTTGTCTTCTTGACTGTCTCTTTTTTGGACTGGGTCTGGACTTGTCTGACTCCACTAAGGTGGTCTTGACTACCTGTCCCAACGAAGGCAGACGTCGTGCGTGCCACTCACCCTGATTGGCCATCACCTCGTTCATGCCGCTCCCCGTGATGGTCTGGATGAAGGTGAAGTAGCTGCGCCTCAGCATCTGCTTCTCCAGCGCGGCCGCCTGGTCGTTGTCCTCCGCCGGCCGCGCCAGCGCCTCGAAGATGGCGAGCACCAGCGGCATGAACACCTGCTGCAGGAAGGGGGACACCTGGCGCTGCCGCGGCAACGGGAGAAGGAAAAAAGGTAGGCTTGTTAACCCCTGTGTTGTCCTCCAAGGTCAAAAACAGACAAATGTGACATTTTTTGAAAAACAAGGTGTTCTTGAAATAGTATTGAGTAAAAGTTGACATATTCTGATGTGATTATCATCAACATCCATTCCTTTAATTTTAGTCTCAATAATTCCTAATTTCTGCTTTTCTAACTCTAACATTAGGGATCATTTCCTAGTTAGTAATAAGTTAGTGTTACACAGTGTTAAAAACATCAAAAAAGCGGCCAACATTGGGGAAAAAAAAGCATCAAAAGTGTTGAAAAGAATTTAGAAAAACGCAAGAAAAAGTTAAAAAACATCATTTTAGTCTCAATAATTTGTCATTTTGGTCCCTTTTTCCGACTGGTACCTTGAACTTGGCGGTGATCTGGCTGATGAGCGGGATGAACTCCTGCAGGTCTTTGGCCTCGCAGTCCTTCAGCATGTGCTCGGAGGCGGCGGGGACGAAGGGCAGGACCTCCTCCTCCATGCAGATGATCATGCGGTGCAGGAAGGACCGGACCGAGCTGCGCAGCGGCCCCCGCTGGACGGGGCAGCTCAGCGCCGGCAGGAAGGTCTGCAGACAGTCCCGGTACACCTCGGTGCAGCCGCACTGCTTCACCGTCTGCTTGTTGCTGAACGCCTTGCTGGTCCGACTGCAGACACACAAGAGACGCCAGGCCGGGTCAGGCTACATCCACACTCCGGTTTACACTTAAAACCCTCATGTTGTCCTCTATCAATGTTCTTTTTAACTACCCATTTGTAATTACCCAAAATAACATGCCTGATTCCCCCCAACGCTCTTTGCTCTTAGTATAATTTCCTATAAATGAGGTTTATTGACCATAAATTCCAAAATAATAAGTTTGTGTTACACCTCAAAAAAAGTGAGAAATGTAAGAAAAAGTTAAAACACAGAACACGTTTTCATGGTTTCATTTTTATAAAACACCATGTTTTTGTTGTACTGCACATTGTGTGAGAGACATCTCTAGTTTTATCTCCAGAGTGAGACATCTCTCTAGTTTTATCTCCAGAGTGAGACATCGCTCTAGTTTTATCTCCAGAGTGAGACATCGCTCTAGTTTTATCTCCAGAGTGAGACATCGCTCTAGTTTTATCTCCAGAGTGAGACATCGCTCTAGTTTTATCTCCAGAGTGAGACATCTCTCTAGTTTTATCTCCAGAGTGAGACATCTCACTAGTTTTATCTCCAGAGTGAGACATCTCTCTAGTTTTATCTCCAGAGTGAGACATCTCTCTAGTTTTATCTCCAGAGTGAGACATCTCTCTAGTTTTATCTCCAGAGTGAGACATCTCTCTAGTTTTATCTCCAGAGTGAGACATCTCTCTAGTTTTATCTCCAGAGTGAGACATCTCACTAGTTTTATCTCCAGAGTGAGACATCTCCCTAGTTTTATCTCCAATGCATCATGGGAAACACCTCATTGTGAGACACCTGGTTCTGAGACACCTGATTCTAAAGACACCTGATTCTGAGACACCTGAGAGACACCTGAGAGACACCTGAGAGACACCTGATTCTGAGACACCTGATTCTAAAGACACCGGAGAGACACCTGGTTCTGAGACACCTGATTCTAAAGACACCGGAGAGACACCTGGTTCTGAGACACCAGGTTCTGAGACACCTGGTTCTGAGACACCCGGTTCTGAGACACCCGGTTCTGAGACACCAGGTTCTGAGACACCTGGTTCTGAGACACCTGGTTCTGAGACACCTGGTTCTGAGACACCCGGTTCTGAGACACCTGGTTCTGAGACACCTGGTTCTGAGACACCTGGTTCTGAGACACCTGACCCGAGTCCTGACCTGGCGAAGCCGACGGCGTGGCTCAGGCAGTCGGCGAGGGCGGCCTGTCTCTCGTCCTCCGTCTCCTGCAGCAGCTTGGCGAGCAGCAGGCGGAAGGCGTCCATCAGCGGCAGCAGCAGGCTGCGCATCAGCGCCTGCTTCCTGTCCACGGGACTGTCCCCGTTCACGATCAGGATCCCCGCCGTCTCGAACATGAACAGCTGGTCGTCGCTGGTCAGCAGCGCCAGGAAGCCGTTGTCCTGGAAACAGGGGACACAGGGACAGGGATCAATTATTATTATTATAATATTAATAATAATAATAATCATCATTTATACTGTTTATTGATCTCCAGTGGGGGAATTACAAGATGGAGGATTGGATTACGGACTCATGATTAGATTTATTTTGTTAAGAATATTTTTGGGGCATTTTTTAAAAATTAATACAATTTTCAAATAGGATTTTTCAGTTTTCCAGGTATTTAAATTAAAAAAAATATTAATTCATTAATATTATGTTTTTTAAACTAAGGTTTCGAGGTATTTAAAATAATATTCATAAAGTTTATATGTTTTGTTTTTTTTAATTAAGCTTTTCCAGGTATTTAAATTAAAAAAATATTAATTAATAAAGTATTTTTAAAAAAAGATATTGATTTAAAAAAAAAATGATTTTTTTAACTAAGTTTTTCCAGGAATTTAAATTTAAAAAAAAAATTAACTCGTAAATTATTTTTTTTATATATATATTTTTTTACCTAAGCTTTCCACGTATTTAAATAAAAAAATCAAGGACTATATAAATTTACGACTTGCAGCAAAGAGCCGCAGGTTGGAGTTTAACCCTGGCCCATTGTGTCGAGGAGCGTAACTCTGTATAGGGGCGCCCCTCTACCAACCGACCCAGATGGTTATGTTCCTCCTTCCTGGAGATGTTGATACTTACGGGGGGAGCGAGCTCCAGCAGGTCCTGGATCCTGGACAGGATGTCCTCTATGAAGGCATTCATGTGTTTACTGTGAACACACAACATCCCCGACGTCATCACCGGCAGTCAGGAAAACATCTCAAAGGACACGTTAAATCCCGACAAAACAGCCCCAAACACCCAGATAGATAGATAGATAGATAGATAGATATACAATAAATAGATACTATAATAAATGTATAGATAAATATTACAAATATAATAATGGTCAGTGTTGTACAGACTGTACGTTGATTTATTTCCAGCAGGTACGCCACATTATGGCATTATGGTTTTCCTCTTCCTTTTCTAAAACTTTAACAGATTTTACTAAGGCTACATCTACAAAAAATAATGATTATCTTCTGCTACATTTGCCCCTCTCATTCCCCCTGATCTGGCATCTCCCCACATCATTCCCCTTGCTCTGGCGTTCCGCCCCCCTCTCGTT
>NW_023265722.1:0-1017 GCF_013103735.1 Etheostoma cragini
CCTTACCTAGGTACTGTCAGGACCCTCATACTCTGCTTCTGACTGGCTAGTAGTCCTTACCTAGGTACTGTTAGGGCCTCATACTCTGCTTCTGACTGGCTAGTAGTCCTTAACTAGGTACTGTCAGGCCCTTATACTCTGCTAGTAGTCCTTACCTAGGTACTGTCAGGACCTCATACTCTGCTCTTGACTGGCTAGTAGTCCTTACCTAGGTACTGTCAGGGCCCTCATACTCTGCTCCTGACTGGCTAGTAGTCCTTACCTAGGTACTGTCCTGTCTGGGGCTCCGTAAATCCGATGGACTCGTGGACGGAGACTGATCTTTTGTCTTTGTGTCCTCACCCAGGCGAGGTCCAGTACGGCGGCCGGGTGACAGACGACTTGGACAAACATCTCCTCAACACCTTCACCCGGGTCTGGTTCAGCGAGTACACCTTCAGCGACAAGTTCTGCTTCTACAAGGGCTACAGCATCCCAGGGGGGGCCAAGACGGTCCAGGACGTCCTGCAGCACATCGAGGCCCTGCCGATGGTTGACTCTCCTGAGGTCAGAGCGGGGGGACAACATAAGGCCGGGGCTCCGCTTCTTAACGCCTCGGGTCCAGGAAGTGTTTCCCAGTTCAGTTTCATTAGAAGCGTTCACATAGTTTTAAACCGGAATCAAGCCGGAGTTTCGATATTAATCGAGACTAAAACATTTGATTCAGAAGATTTTACAGTAAAGATAAAGATAATGGAACTATGAGTAGAAGTAGTAGTTCATGGTGTAGTAGGACACTGCAGGACGTAGCAGGGTGTAGTAGGGTGTAGCAGGGCGTAGCAGAGCATAGCAGGGTGTAGCAGGGTGTAGCAGGGTGTAGCAGGGTGTAGTAGGGTGTAGCAGGGCATAGCAGGGTGTTGAAGGGTTTAGCAGGGTGTAACAAGGCATAGCAGGGTGTATCAGGGTGTATCAGGGTGTATCAGGGTGTAGCAGGGCATAGCAGGGTGTTGAAGGGTGTAGCATGGCGTAGCAGAGCAT
>NW_023265723.1:0-1184 GCF_013103735.1 Etheostoma cragini
AGAGAGGGAAAGAGAGGGGGATGAGAGGGGGAATGAGAGGGGGAATGAGAGAGGGGGAGAGAGACTGACTCCAACGTATCTCGGTCATTTTAAAGTTATTATTCAGTGACGAGGAGGAATGAAGCAAAAATGGAACAACGCCAAAAAACTGAGGAGCTGAAATGAAAATAAAGGAAAAACAAAATGGGGCTTTTGGGAAATCTGATGAATTTATTTTAATTTAATTTATTATTTTAGTACATTCACGTAAATGAGCCAGATCGTAGCCCGAGGGCTGCAGTCCTTTAGAGTACCTGACTTCAAATCTTATTAATAATTAATAGATGGAGAGATAGATAGATAGAGAGAGAGAGAGAGATAGAGAGATAGAGAGAGAGATAGAGATAGAGAGATAGAGAGATAGAGAGATAGAGAGAGAGAGAGAGAGATAGAGATAGAGAGAGAGAGATAGAGAGAGAGAGAGAGAGATAGAGAGAGAGAGATAGAGAGAGAGAGAGAGAGAGAGAGAGAGAGAGAGAGAGAGAGAGAGAGAGAGAGAGAGAGAGAGAGAGAGAGAGAGAGAGAGAGAGAGAGAGAGATGGATGATCTGGACCATGGTCCAGGAGAGGATTCTGGTCTCTGGGTCCGTGAACTGAAGGTCTGAAGGGAACCCTCGTCTCTCTGACAGCAACATCACGAATATTAGATTTATACACGAGGACTGACACACACACACACGCACACAGACATTTACACACACACACACACACACACACACACACAGACACACACACACACACACACACACACACACACGCACACACACAGACAATAACACATAAACACACGTTGCTGTGTGTTAATGTGACGTTTGTATCCATATATTCCCAGAGACATGAAGGCTGATCAGATCTTAAAGGGCCCACGTTTCTGTGAGTGTGCAGAAGAGTTCAGGATTTCCTCGTGTGCAGGTTCCCTGCTGGTGAAGGGGAGTCACTCACTAGGACTCACTAGGACTCGCTAGGACTCATTCAATAGGACTCACTAGGACTCACTGGGACTCACTCAATAGGACTCACTGGGACTCATTCACTAGGACTCACTGGGACTCACTAGGACTCATTCAATAGGACTCACTAGGACTCACTGGGACTCATTCAATAGGACTCACTAGGACTCACTGGGACTCATTCACTAGGACTCAC
>NW_023265724.1:0-2241 GCF_013103735.1 Etheostoma cragini
TGTGTGTGTGTGTGTGTGTGTGTGTGTGTGTGTGTGTGTGTGTGTGTGTGTGTGTTGACAGTGTGACGTTTGACGTGTCCGTGCTGCAGAGGAAGGAGGACCGATCCTCCCGACAGGACAACCTGTTCATCAGGAAGGTGACGGAGAAATCTGTCTTCTAATTATAATGTCCTCCATTTTGACGGAGGTGTAGGAGGGTGGAGGTCCGGGACTTAGCCCAAAAATGGGACTCCTAGTCCTTCTTCATTTATTTAGTCACTGTTCCAACCAGAGACAGCATAAGAAACGGACCAGTGAAGTCTATTAGAATATTTTTATTTTTATTAAAATTTCTTTGTCACTTTTGTAGATTTTTTTTTTTTTAATTTTTCCTGATTTCTCGAATTTTTTGTCACTGTTGTCTCTTTTTTTTTATTTTTTATTTTTTTATTTTTTACATATTTAGAAAATTTCCGGCTCCTTCTTTTTTTGTAGCGTTTGTCGATTATTACATATTTCGAAATTTTTGCTGCTTTTTTGAGTTCTTTGTCTTTTGTCAGTTTTTGGTTACATATTTGGGAATATAGGCTCCATAAAAAAAAAATTAAAAAAAAAAAAAATTCGTCACTTTTGTCAATTTTTTTGTTACATATTTGGAAATTTTGGCTCGTTTAAAAAAAAAAAATAATAATAATTTCGTCATTTTTGTCAATTTGTTTTTACATATTTGGAAATTTCTACTCCTTTTAATTTTTTTTGTCACTTTTGTTGTTTTTGTTTTTTGTTTGTTATATATTTTGAAATTTTTGAAATTTGTCACTTTTGTCAATTTTTTTGTTACATATTTGGAAAATTTGGCTCGTTTAAAAAATAATAATAATAATAATTTTATCATTTTTGTCAATTTGTTTTTACATATTTGGAAATTTCTACTCCTTTTAATTTTTTTTGTCACTTTTGTCGTTTTAGTTTTTTGTTTGTTATATATTTTGAAATTTTTGAAATTTGTCACTTTTGTCAATTTTTTTGTTACATATTTGGAAATTTTGGCTCGTTTAAAAAATAATAATAATTTTGTCATTTTTGTCAATTTGTTTTTACATATTTGGAAATTTCTACTCCTTTTAATTTTTTTTGTCACTTTTGTCGTTTTTTTTTTGTTATATATTTTGAAATTTTTGAAATTTGTCACTTTTGTCAATTTTTTGTTACATATTTGGAAATTTGTGCTCCTTTTAATTTTTTTGTCACTTTTGTCGTTTTGTTCTTTTATTTTTGTTTATATATTTTGAAATTTTTGCGGCTTACTCAGTTTTTTTCTGTTACATATTTAGAAATGTCGGCTCCTTTTTAAAAAGAAAAATTGTCAATTTTGTCGATTTAAATTAATTAATTTAATTTTGAAATTGTTGCTGCTTTTCGATTTTTTTTTGTTAATTTTTTTGTTACATATTTTGAAATTTCGTGAGCACAACATGGGTTAAAAGCTGATTTTAATGTTTGTGCAGCACGCTCAGCGTCTCTACAGGCACGTCTACCTCAGCTGTAGGGAGGAGAGCAGTGGGCGGAGCCACTATCAGGCCCTCTGCGCCCTATTGGCTGTCGTCTGTGTGGAACTGACCAATGAGGAGGTGACGGTGGACCTGATCCGACTCGTCCTCGCTCTGCAGGTACACACAGACCTTATAATCGAGTTCCCGCCCCTTCCTGTAATAATGTTGAGCTATGCTCCCTTGTGATTGGCCGGTCAAGAGCTGGCTTTGTCCTATCAGGAGTCTGTCGGAGTCTTTATTAATTTGTCAATTAAAAAAAATCTTTTTCTTGAAATTATTGCTGCTTTAAAAAAAAAAATTGTCACTTTTGTCTATTTTTTCTGACATATTTTGAAATTTCTGCTGCTTTTTTGATACTTTGGTCACATTTCTTGATTTTGTTTGTGACATATTTTTAATTTTTTGCTGCTGCGGGAACACTAACCATTCTCTCTTGTGATTGGCCGGTCAGGAGCTGGCGTTGTCCAATCAGGAGTGTCTGTCGGTGTTCAACCGCTGTGGAGTTCACGCCGTGTGCGCGGCCGTCCTCGTCCTGCTGTCCCAGCTCGGCCCCCCCCCGCCTCTCCTCCAGCACGTCTCGCAGGTGAAGGATGAACACTCATGTTGTCTTCATGTTGTCTTCATGTTGTCTTCATGTTGTCTTCATGTTGTCCTCATGTTGTCCCTCATGTTGCCCTCATGTTGTCTTCATGTTGCCCTCATGTTGTCC
>NW_023265725.1:0-3437 GCF_013103735.1 Etheostoma cragini
GTCCCCCTGGTTCCCCTGGTCCCCCTGGTTCCCCTGGTCCCCCTGGTCCCCCTGGTCCTTCATGGCACAAGGAGACTTCTTATTTCACATTTGGGCTTTTCTCCAGTCAGCAGGGAGCTCCTGGGTGTCTGATAGAACATGCGACTCACATCGGGGGGGCAGATGTGAGTCGCTCATGCTCAGATGTAAACGGGTTAGACAGCTGTGATACTGAGATTAGTGAAATAATAAAGTTTACAGCAGCCTTTGTTGTGTTTGATGCTAACTTGCAGCTAAGCTAGCAGTGAACCAACTTCCTTAATTAGATCCATTTTGACTGTGTTGACATTACAGAGATCTCTCGTTAGCCTCTTATATGCTAACTTCTTGTTAGCATCTTCTATGCTAACCATAGACAGTTGACGCTAACTACTTGTCACAAAATGACGCATGCGCAACTCACAGCTTCACTTATTCCAAAGTGACGCATGCGCGATTCAAATCTGCACTGTCCTCACATTGGGCAGTGACACGGGGCCGGTGTGCTGTGATGTGGACTTGAATGAGTCCCTTAGGAAGCAGCAGCAGCCGGACCGGTGACGGTGCTGGGACCGGGACCGGGACCGGGACCCTGGACGTGCTGTGGTCCGTGTCCTGCCCGCTGCTGGCCGGGCTGTCCCTGCTCCTTCTCTGGCTGTGGAGCCACAACACGGCCGCTGTCAGAGCCGAGCGCCGAGCCGCGGAGGACCGGGGCGGCGGCACCGGGAGCCCGGAGCCGTGCGACCGGGTCCGGAACCACCACTGGCGGGCCTTCGAGTTCATCTCCGCGGCGCTGAGGATCGACGAGGAGGAGCGAGGTAGCTCCTGTCTTCCATTCACCGCCTCACACCAAACTCCAGTAGCAAAACTGTCAATTTAACGTAACTGTTGTTACTTTATGGGTTATTTTGCGTAACTTATCGATAATGTTTCGGTTATTTTAGACGGAGATAAGTCCCAGGATGACCCGGGGTTAGGGGTACCAAACTGCGTTATAAGATATATCATTTTAACGTCGTTCTTTTTAATGAACACGTCTTGCTCCTTCTGCACATTGTATAATATATGCTCCGCTGTGCTGTGTGTGATGCATGCCGAATGGTGGATCCGACCATGGAGGTTCAGTATCGGGACACTTTGGGCTTGCAATGGCAGCTCTGCATGTTTGTTTCGTGCAAAATTAAAAACGAAGATTTTTGCATGGACTTTGGCGCGCGAAAATTGGCACGAGAAGTCTTCTTATTAGCACCAGAGCTGCAACGATTGGTGACAGAAAAATAATTCCCAACTATATTTTTAATGTATTTTTTCCTGCGGAAATGGCAAAGTCCTGCTGTTTTTCTGGGGTTTTTCTGCCCACGATTTTAAGCTTTTTTTGGTCATTTGAGTCACTTTTTTCAATGGTCTTTCATAGAAATTTTTTTTTGAATGCAATGAAATTGAACAAAACATCCAAATGTGAAGAAAGCAGCTGATCCTTTAATTACCGACTGTGTGGAACAATCCGCGTTATTTGTCTGAAGTTTTGGTTGAAAACAGGTCAGATTGATTGATTGTCACCGTGAACCTTGAGACACTGGGATGACATCTTTCACTCTTTACGGATATTTAAGGACCAAATGAATCAGATAATCAGTAGTAACGTTCAGCTCGGTCCTCAGACCTCTAACCCAACAACAACAACCCCAACAACCACCACAACAACCCCAACAACAACTACAACAATAACCACAACAACCACCACAACAACCACCACAACAACCACAACAAACACAACCACAACAACCCCAACAACAACTACAACAATAACCACAACAACAACCACAACAACCACAACAACCACAACCACAACAACCCCAACAACCCCAACCACAACAACCCCAACAACAACAATAACAACCACAACAACCCCAACAACAACCACAACAACCACCACAACAACAACCACAACCACCACAACAACAACCACAACAACCACCACAACAACAACAACAACCACCACAACCACAACAACCACCACAACAACAACCACAACTACCCCAACAACAACCACAACAACCACCACAACAACAACCACAACCCCAACAACAACTACAACCCCAACAACAACTACAACAATAACCACAACAACCACCACAACAACCACAACAACCACCACAACAACCACAACAACCACAACAACCCCAACAACAACAACCCCAACCACAACAACCCCAACAACAACAATAACAACCACAACAACCCCAACAACAACCCCAACAACAACAACAACAACCACCACAACAACCACAACAACCACAACAACTACCCCAACAACAACCACAACAACCACAACAACCACCACAACAACAACAACAACCACAACAACCACAACAACTACCCCAACAACAACCACAACAACCACAACAACCACCACAACAACAACAACAACCACAACAACCACAACAACCACCACAACAACCACCACAACAACAACCACAACAACCACCACAACAACAACAACAACAACAACAACCACAACAACCCCAACCACAACCACAACAACAACCCCAACAACAACCACAACAACAACAACAACTACCCCAACAACAACCACAACAACCACCACAACAACAACAACAACCACAACAACCACGACTGTAACAGAGTATTTATACTGTGTAGTATTAGTACTTTTACTGCAGTACCAACATGTCTGTTGATTGATTATTATTATTGATCAGCTGTATGACATCACGCTGCTGACTACTAATTATATTATTGTTGATTAATCTTTAGATAATTATCTTGTGATGTCCCCAGAGCCAACGGTTCACTCTGCTGTTTACTTTGGGGGGTACGGCGTAGTATTGCAATATTTTCAGTGGCAATACTGCATCGATACACAGACACCGAGTTAATATATATTATATATATGTTATATTATATATGATATATTATTATATTACAATTTTTACAAATTTTTCGATATCTTTTCACATTTCAGTCACTTTATTTGACATCTTTCTCTCTTTTTTACACTTTTTTAAAGTTCTTTGTTTTTTCTCCAACGTTCTAAATGGACAGAAACAGCCAAACGCAGTAAGAGTAGAGAGCTGGTGATTATTGTTATTGTTATTAATGTAGCGTGTGGGCAGCCATCTTTGATCGGTTCTTTGTGGACGCCGTCCGTCTTGGACGAACGGTGCGTCTCATTGGCTGATGTGTTGCCAGGCGACAAACAGCAGGCGGTGGGCTGGTACCGGCGAGGGATCACGGAGCTGGAGAAAGGCCTCGCCGTCCGCATCACAGGACACGGTGACAACACACACACACAAACACACACACATATATACACATACACATACACATACAGTGGTGTGAAAAAGTGTTTGCCCCCTTCCTCATTTCCTGTTCCTTTGCATGTTTGTCACACTTAA
>NW_023265726.1:0-1906 GCF_013103735.1 Etheostoma cragini
TGTGTGTGTGTGTGTGTGTGTGTGTGTGTGTGTGTGTGTGTGTGTGTGTGTGTGTGTGTGAAAGTAGCGTACTAATCAATTTTTTTGCAAGCAGGTTTTTATTAGTTTTTCATTTTTTGGGAAAGTAGAATCATAAAGAAGACAAAGACATGCATATACATCTGTCTCCTTATAATAAATCAACATATTGTAATATATAAATATAATAAATACAGTACAGTGTATAGGATTCAGCAGCTTTTAAAACACAGTTTACAAAGTTTTTCGACAGACAAAAAGAAGGAAAAAGCAAAATATTCAGAATCAATAAAACAACTGAGAAGTAAAGATAGCGAGAGGAAAAACTGAGCATTTAAATATTAATATAGTGTTGTTGGGAAACATCCACGGTACTTTATGGAACACTAGTTTGAAAGAAACCCAAATTTCTGATATGGAAACCTTTTGGAAAGGAGTCAGATGAGACCTGGAGACACCGGGGGGTTAAAGATTAAATGTGGAGCTGCAACAGGAAAGATAATAATAATAAAAACCTTCTGCTCTCAGACGAGCTCCTCGGACTCCGGACCAGGAAGATAAAGGGTCGGGCCGTTGTATTAAGAAGAATCCTCGTCATCGGGGGGGCAGCGCTGCCGGAGCGCCCGAGACCACGACGCGCCGACGTCTTTCGCTTTAGCTCTTTAAATAAATCCTATTTCCTGGAGCGCTTGAACAACCAATCATCAGCGTATGTCATGCAAGAGAACCAATCAAAATAAGGAAAGGTGTCTTATAAATACAGTAGATATATATATATATATATATATTTTTTTTTAGAGTCTTCACATATGGGAAAAACTTGCAGACATATGAGACCGATGGACATATGAGGCCGATGGACATATGAGACCGATGGACATATGAGACCGATGGACATATGAGGCCGATGGACATATGAGGCCGATGGACATATGAGACCGATGGACATATGAGACCGATGGACATATGAGACCGATGGACATATGAGACCGATGGACATATGAAACCGATGGACCTATCAGACCGATGGACATATGAGACTAATGGACATATGAGACCGATGGACATATGAGACTAATGGACATATGAGACCGATGGACATATGAGTCCAATGGACATATGAGGCCGATGGACATATGAGGCCGATGGACATATGAGTCCAATGGACATATGAGGCCGATGGACATATGAGGCCGATGGACATATGAGACTAATGGACATATGAGACCGATGGACATATGAGTCCAATGGACATATGAGACCGATGGACATATGAGGCCGATGGACATATGAGACTGTTGGACATATGAGACAGATGGACATATGAAACCGATGGACCTATCAGACCGATGGACATATGAGACAGATGGACATATGAAACCGATGGACCTATCAGACCGATGGACATATGAGACAGATGGACATATGAGACCGATGGACCTATCAGTTCTGTCCTGACTGGTCTCGGGCGTTGCCAGGCGTCTCCATGGCGCCCCCTAACGTGGACCCTGAACTCAACATAAGTAATAATTCATCACGCTGCCTCTCAGAGATCATCTGGAACTCTATCAAGAGATTTTTAGAAAAAAATCACAAAAATGTAAAACCTACAATGTGGAGAATTCAGATCGACAAAAACTATTGAGATCTTGCAGCCATGTGCAGAATATGAAACTATTTCATCTGAATTTATGATATATATATCATAACTGAAGCTATATATATATACTGTAAATACAGTACATATATGTAAATATATATACATATATGTACTGTACTGTGTGTATAAATACACTACATGGCATCTTATACGTATATACACTCACCGGCCACTTTATTAGGTACACCTGTCCAACTGCTCGTTAACACTTAATTTCTAAGCAGCCAA
>NW_023265727.1:0-312 GCF_013103735.1 Etheostoma cragini
CAGTCGGAGCTGGTTGATGTGGCTCGGGAAAGGGAAGTTTGGGGTCCCCTGCTGGAGCTGCTGCCCCCGCGACCCGAGTCCGGATAAGCGGTCGAAGATGGATGTATTTACTGTGGCCTAAATGTAGCTATTTGTTATCGCAACAACAAAGACGGATGAAGTTGCTTGTTTACATCAAGAGATGCCAAAAGTACTCACTTCCCGTACTCAAGTAGAAGTACAGATAATTGTAACTCTAGTAAAAGCATAAGTACTGATTTAACGTTTTTACTCAAGAAAAAACAACCAAAGTAGAAGCTTGGAAATTTACTT
>NW_023265727.1:322-458 GCF_013103735.1 Etheostoma cragini
AGTAAAAGTAGCCTTATGAATGAGAAAGCTACATGTACCAGACAGATGTTACTAGAGAGTACGATGAGAAACGAGAAACTCTCGTTTCATGATAAATATTAGAAGAAGATAAAACGTAGGAGTATGCATTACATTT
>NW_023265727.1:468-638 GCF_013103735.1 Etheostoma cragini
TCAACACAGACATAAAGCCTGTTGATTACTTTACACAAATGTAGCTATTTGTTATCGTAATGGAACAGCAAAGACGGATGAAGTTATGTGTTAACATCCAGAGATGCCAAAAGTATTCACTTCCCGTTCTCAAGTAGAAGTAATAAGAGGTAATTATCTTAAAAAATACT
>NW_023265727.1:737-1274 GCF_013103735.1 Etheostoma cragini
GTAGCCTTATGATGACAAAGCTACCTGGACCAGACACGCTGAGGAACTACAGTGGACATGGAGAAAAGACTCTTTATTTTTAATATGCCATTGGCTACATTTTAAATGGCTGTCTGTCGATAGGACTAAAACATATAGCTTATTTATGTTGACAGAGACTGGGACTCCAGGTTAATAAAATTCTGACTGAGAAGCAAGATGTGAATTCAGCTGTGATTTTGTGAGAATTATGTAAATATTCCCATCCAAGTAGATTCAATTAGGTATTGATGACGCAAAAATAATTACTAACTCCAGTGAAATCATATCAATTTAGTGAGCTGAACCAATTTTGGTTTCCAACCTGGTCCCAGGTGTGTCTGTTGAAACCAAGACGGAGACAACTCCTCTCTGTTGATGCTTTAATACAATCAAGCATCAGATACACATCATGGGGGGGGCAGCTCTGCTATGGCTGTATGTGTGGTAATAAAAGAAATAAATAACAATGTAAAGGCTACCATACGCAATGCATAGGAATCATATATGGTAGTAAAT
>NW_023265727.1:1315-1430 GCF_013103735.1 Etheostoma cragini
TTTAACAATGGCCATTATATCAAATCAACAGCCAGGTGTAACCTGGGTAACAGGAAGAGAACATAAACAAGCTAACTTCTGAATGTTCCAGAACTATAAACCAATACAGCAACAG
>NW_023265727.1:1440-1709 GCF_013103735.1 Etheostoma cragini
ACTGACAACATCAGTTATATGACTTACATTTCTCAAAGACGCACACAATCTCAGCTGATTATCCTCTGGACAGCTAGTCCCTTTTTCCTTTCCTTCACTTTTTCCCCGTGTGCCATGTGCGCCCGCTCACGATGTGAGGCGCGTGTCCACGATATTCTCCGACATGGACTCACAATCACTCCTGATAATAAAGTATTTGTACTTTGTTACTTCCCATCTCTGATGACCGTAAAGATTAATATGTACAGTACATGGTTTGCAGAACTGTA
>NW_023265727.1:1843-1975 GCF_013103735.1 Etheostoma cragini
AGGTTATTTAAGCAAAAAAACATCCCTGGGTGGACTTGAACCACCATCCTTTCGGTTAACAGCCAACTGCGCCTATCTGATGTTTCTGAGCGGGACCTCGATCTTTAAGCCACAAGCATTTGCTTTATGGCT
>NW_023265727.1:1985-2153 GCF_013103735.1 Etheostoma cragini
GCCCTGCACATGTATGCTTATCAGGCTATTTTCCTTTCACTCAGAAATTGGGAAAGCTGACTCATGCGGAAATGTAGAAGCTGGATGTGCATTGCATTTTTTTACGTGTCAATTGGATTCTGACTTTGAATTCAAATATTTGGCATCCAAGAACATTTCGGAACTGAA
>NW_023265727.1:2163-2428 GCF_013103735.1 Etheostoma cragini
TCATTTTGCTGGTGGTTTCTTGGTCACAGCAACAAGCTTGATCATTGACATACAGTTGCACACCATGTTTCACAATTGGGTGGGGCCTTATATGTTTGCTTGTATTACATCAAGTAACCTGCATACCAATGACCATCAGAGATGGCAAAAGTACTCACTGCCCGCATTCAAGTAGAAGTACAGATAGTTGTGTTAACAAATACTCTGGTAAGACTAGAAATACTGATTTAACTTCTTTACTCAAGTAAAAATTACAAAGTACAGA
>NW_023265727.1:2574-2759 GCF_013103735.1 Etheostoma cragini
CACAGCTGAGTGTGTAGGAGAGGCAGATAGAAAGACCTTTAAATTCAAATTAAAATTAGTCCTTATGTTCTTTTTACCCCCGCGATCAACAAAGGAAACATGATGACGTACAACATTTTTATTTTTTCTTCAGGTTTTCGTTTTTGTCTTTTAAAGTGTTGTTAACCCACAAGTGAACAATTTCT
>NW_023265727.1:2769-2996 GCF_013103735.1 Etheostoma cragini
GGCCGGCATATGTCAGCTTGTTTTTGCAGCCCCTCAATCTGCTGTCAGGACACAGGGTCGGGGTGGTGGTCCAGCACGTAGGGGTGGGTCGGGGGGCTGCAGAGGACACACGGGCTCTCCCTCACAGCTGTTGCCTGGCTCTGATTCATGAAAAAAACATGAGTAAAATTATAAAACACTGCAAAAACTTTTCTACCGTGTGTTTATTTAAATATGGGTACACAATA
>NW_023265727.1:3102-3409 GCF_013103735.1 Etheostoma cragini
ATTGACCAATAATTGTTGCTTTTTCATCTTTGTATTGATTGTTGTGTCCCTTTAATATCACACGTGTATATTATGAAAAAAACTGCCTAGCAAACCCTTGTAAGGTTCCATGGTGTAATGGTTAGCACTCTGGACTCTGAATCCAGCAATCGGAGTTCAAATCTCAAAGGAACCTGGTTTTAAGCCACAGCACAGGTGAAAAAGAACAACCTTTCAATTTTCCACATAAAGTTTAAAGTAAGCTAACAGGTTTAATGTCCTTGGCCATTTAGACTGTAAACAGTATGTTGGTGGGGGCATGTTGAGG
>NW_023265727.1:3673-3847 GCF_013103735.1 Etheostoma cragini
TCTATTAGCTTTGGAACCCCCCTTTCCCCACAGCTTTCAATTGTCAGATATGGGTGGGGGAGTGGTAACTGTGTCCAACCCTTTCTGTGTAAAAACAACAACTAAAGAACGTTTCGACCATAAAGACAGTTTTCAGTTTATTTCCTATCTGGCAGGTATATTTGTTGACTCATT
>NW_023265727.1:3903-4070 GCF_013103735.1 Etheostoma cragini
ATTCAGGTGGACATTGTGGACAGAAACATTGGTGGATCTGCTAATGATGGTAGCAGGTAGTGTGGCCGAGTGGTCTAAGGCGCTTGATGAAGGCTCCAGTCTCTCTTGAGGCGTGGGTACAAGTCCCACCAATGCCGTTTGCATATATTACATAGCTGGAAGCCAAC
>NW_023265728.1:0-2357 GCF_013103735.1 Etheostoma cragini
ACTTTCGCGACCCCCATGCAGTACCTCCGCGGACCCCCTAGGGGTCGCGGACCCCCTGTTGAAGACCCCTGCTCTAAACCCACGCTGAGACGTAGCATCTCGTTATCAAGGAAACGTTAACGAGGAGAAAACACATTCATAGATATTAACAAAACAACTTCAGGGGACATAAAAAATCACAGACACACACAATCACACACACACAATCACAGACACACACAATCACAGACACACACAGACACAACCACAGACACACACAGACACAATCACAGACACACACAGACACAACCACAGACACACACAACCACAGACACACACAGACACAATCACAGACACACACAACCACAGACACACACAGACACAATCACAGACACACACAGACACACACAACCACAGACACACACAGACACAATCACAGACACACACAATCACAGACACACACACACACAATCACAGACACACACAATCACAGACACACACAATCACAGACACACACAATCACAGACACACACAGACACAATCACAGACACACACAATCACAGACACACACAATCACAGACACACACTGACACCAGCCAGATCTCCCCATTCCATTACATATTAGACATTAATAAATTTAAAATTAATACAGACAAGTGAGAAAAGAATTAAGAAAATTAAAAACTAAAAATAAAGAGAAAAAATTTAAAAAAAATTAAATACAAAATAGAGAAAATAAAAAAATTATTAAAATACAAAAATTAAGATTTTTTTTTACAAATTAAAAAATATATATAAAATAGATTTTCTTTTTAATTAAGAGAAAAAATAATCAATAAATAATAATAACAAAAAATATTTATCAACTATGAGGATAAAGTTGCAGCTTTTATGCAGATAATGAATGAATGTTTGATTGGTCGGTTTTGGCAGACTCCTGTTGTTATTTTAACACTTTACACCTCTATTTGTGCCCGTCACACACACACACACACACACACACACACACACACACACACACACACACACACACACACACACACACACACACACACACACACACACACACACACACACACACACACACACACACACCTGTTTCTGACCAGGGGGCGAATCTTTGCACAAACAGCTTAAATTCCTCAAATTTAACACTCAGATGTTCTTCTACTGCAGAGGAGAGGAATGAAAAGAGAAGAAGGTGAAGAAGAAGAGGAGGAGGAGGGGGAGGAGGAGGAGGACGAGGAGGAGAGGAAGAGGAGGAGGAGGAGAGGAGGAGGAGGAGGAGGAGAGGAGGAGGAGAAGGAGGAGAGGAAGAGGAGGAGAGGAGGAGGAGGAGGAGAGGAAGAGGAGGAGGAGGAAGAGGAGAGGAGGAGGAGAGGAAGAGGAGGAGGAGGAGTAGGAGAAGGAGGAGGAGGAGAGGAAGAGGAAGAGGAGGAGGAGGAGGAGGACGAGGAGAGGAGGAGGAGGAGAGGAAGAGGAGGAGGAGAGGAGGAGGAGGAGGAGGAGGAGGAGGAGGAGGAGGAGGAGAGGAAGAGAGGAAGAGAGGAAGAGGAGGAGGACAGGAAGAGGAGGAGGAGGAGGAGAGGAGGAGAGGAAGATGAAGATGAAGAGGATGATGTCCCTGTCCTACTTTCTCTCTTTTCTATTTTTAGATTCCGGATTTTTCTTCGTCCTCCAGTGACTTGCTGATGTCATCAAACACACACACACGCACACACACGCACACACACACGCACACACACACAAACAAACACACACACACACACACACACACAAACAAACACACACACACAGGTGTGATCCAGACTAAACTCACAGAAAACTGAATAAAAACTGATTATTTTTTTAAAGTGATGAATCTGTTAAAAATGGCCGAAAGGCACCAACTGACTTCCTGTTTAATGTTACAGACGAACAGGAAACTGAGTCGCTCTATAGTAAGAAGTTCATCTTTCATCTGTACTCCGCTCTCATCCCTCCATCCCTCCTTCCCTCCTTCCCTCCTTCCCTCCATCCCTCCCTCCATCCCTCCTTCCTTCCCTCCTTCCCTCCATCCCTCCTTCCCTCCATCCCTCCATCCCTCCTTCCCTCCATCCCTCCTTCCCTCCATCCCTCCTTCCTTCTTTCCCTCCATCCCTCCTTCCCTCCTTCCCTCCATCCTCTGATCCTCTTGTTGCTCAGGTGTTTTTCCACTTCCCCCAAAAACCAGGTATTAGTCTAATCCGCGCGCTCGCTGCAGCACGCTGAACCTTGCAGAACATTTGGGGATTACAGGCTCCGAACAAAACCTTTCTGCCGCTGACAGACTCAGATTATTATTCTAAGTGTGTGACAACATTATGGGATGGATCCCTACAGAGATAGACCTTTTAGTT
>NW_023265729.1:0-415 GCF_013103735.1 Etheostoma cragini
ATCTCACATCTACAAAGATAAATTTGACAGATGTGCCTCCCTGATGGTCTAGTGGCTAGGATTCAGCGCTCTCACCGCCGCGGCTGGGGTTCAATTCCCGGTCAGGGAATGGTCAGGAGTTGGCACACTGTAAAAAAAGTCTGTAATTTTACATACACTTTCCTGTTAACTTTACAGATTATTTCGGTTTTTTTAAATACAGAAAAACACCAATAAATTACAAAATTAAACTGTGAATTTAAGGGACAACTAGCATGTGTGAAACCATCTGTGGGAGTGGAACATGGATGTGTAGAGATGGGCTTTCAAACAATGCACCTTTTGACATTTTAACATGTTACAGTAGGAAAAGCAAAGGTCTAAACAAAAATGAATTATGGCTCAACTCAATTTACATTTTTACAGTAGACATAAG
>NW_023265729.1:425-613 GCF_013103735.1 Etheostoma cragini
CAAAGTCAAGAAACTAGGTGCTGATAGTGAAGGGCAAATTAAGCTTTGGTGAAGCTCTGAACCACTTAGAGGAATTGATTTAAAAATGGGTTCATTACTAGAAGCTTCAGTAACAGCGACCTTGCCTGGTGAAGGGCCAAGGCTGCATCCAAATGATCCCGACAAGATAGTGGACAGGAGGCTTTAGA
>NW_023265729.1:623-835 GCF_013103735.1 Etheostoma cragini
TCACGTGTACTAACAATGGGATAGCATTCTTTTTAAAATAAAGATTGATGGATTTGTGTATTGTATAATTGGGTATTAGGTAAGAGTGCTTGGGGAAACAGAGGGTGTGCTGGGAAAATATGTTTAACATGATGTATACTACTTCTTGATTAGTCAGACACGCTTCTGGTGTGCAAAGACCAAGAAAACGCAATGCAACAGAAATGCCTCAC
>NW_023265729.1:894-1133 GCF_013103735.1 Etheostoma cragini
CGGCTGCGGCTGACAGCTGAAGTCACGAGGACCCACGAGATCCCCCTAGGGAGGTGGTCCAGGAACATCCAGCTGGGAATGCCTTAGGATCCCCCAGTTGCTCGGAAAAGTGAAGTTTGGAGTCCCCTGCTGGAGCTGTTTGACAGGATGGATGGATGGCTGTAAACCTGTTCACTAGCTCATTGTATTCTTGCATGACATGTAAACCTGTAGAAAGGGCGCTGCAGCTCAGTGGTTAA
>NW_023265729.1:1143-1408 GCF_013103735.1 Etheostoma cragini
GCCTGTCAGGAGATTCTGGGTCCAAAATCCCCCACAGTGCCTGATTACCTATTAGCACTTATGTTATATGCACTACTAAGAGTGTATATATTTGACCTTGCGATAGTGCTTTACTGTATTCTTATTTATTCTGTAGTTAGAACTCTTTGTGAGCAGGGTTTGAACCTGCGCAGGGAGACCCCATTGAATTTCAAATCCAACGCCTTAACCACTCAGCCATCACAGCTGTAAAATATGTTCTGTTTTTACAGCGGAGAACCCCTGA
>NW_023265729.1:1472-1635 GCF_013103735.1 Etheostoma cragini
CCTATCTCACAAGTACCTTGGGCAGTTCTGAATGACTCATGGGGATTCCCAAGCATTTCAGTTACAAAGGATCATTCAGATCTTGAGGGTATTTCAGGTGTAATGTGGGTGGTTAATCCACCCCCTTTAGATGATCTGTTTCATTTCCAAACCAGTCCAGATT
>NW_023265730.1:0-6785 GCF_013103735.1 Etheostoma cragini
CTGAAAACAGCCTGAAAACGCACTCAAAAAACAGCCTGAAAACTCACTGAAAACAGCCTGAAAGCGCACTGAAAACAGGCAGAAAGCGCACTGAAAACAGCCTGGAAACAGCCTGAAAACAGCCTGAAAACGGTTTAAAAGCCGTCCCCAAACGCTCGTAGCTGTCCTCTCCAGACAGAAGGTCCACCACAGCCGGACCCTCGGACCCTGGAGGTGTGACGGCCTGCAGCTCTGATCAATGATAGAGAACTACTTCCTGTCAGCTGGTAACCTGTGTGTGTGTGTGTGTGTGTGTGTGTGTGTGTGTGTGTGTGTGTGTGTGTGTGTTTGTGTGTGTGTCTCTCTGCAGACGGTGCTTCAGGATCTGGTGACGGAGGTAAACAACATCATATTTTACTTATTCTTTTAGTGTGTGTGTTTGTGTGTGTGTGTGTGTGTGCGTGTGTGTGTGTGTGTGTGTGTGTGTGTGTGTATGTGTGTGTGCACATTAGTGTGTGTGTGGGAAACACTGGTTGGTGATGCTTTCTGTCTCTGCAGATGATGAGGGCTCTGGGCGCGGTAAAAAGGTCTCGAAGTGTGGAAACTGCAAGTTTGGAGCCGAATGTGACGAAGACTCTGAGGATATGCTGTAAGTACACACACACACACACAAACACTCACACACACACACACACACACGCACACACACACACACACGCACACACACACAGTTACCATGGTCATAAAAGTATATTTCACTGCTTATGTTCCTGTAATGACCCGGACAGTTACGCAGCTTTAGTGCGGACGTGGTCTTAGTTTGGGTAATGCGTCCTCTGAGGGACGTTTCAGGAAGCAGGAGTTCCAGTTATGTTCATAAAAAGTCAAAAAAAGTAAAAAGTATGTAAGGAGTAAAAAGAAAAGTTAAAGGAAATTGTACCCTTCAAAATAAAAGTCTAAACCACAAAGGATTTCCCATGAAGTTATAATGATGACATCCAACTGCAACACAAATGACACAATGATGCAATCTGATGTGTGTTTGTCTGTGTGTCTGTGTGTGTGTGTGTGTATGTGTGTGTGTGTGTCTGTGTGCGTGTTTCTTTGTGTGTATGTGTGTGTGTGTGTGTGTGTGCGTGTTTCCAGCTGCATGTGTAACATTGTGTGTAACGGCCACAACGATAACCCGGTGTGCGGCGGCGACGGCGTCACCTACGACACGCCCTGCCACGTCCGGGAGGCGTCGTGCCTCAAACAGCTCAAGATCGACATCAAGCACGTGGGCCGATGCCAAGGTAACGAGAAAATACACACGCATGTACACGCTTAATACATACATCAATGTGCAGGACACTCTGCTGCAGTGACCTGAATTATTCTGGCATCATGTCAGCTAACGTCAAATCAACGGCAAGACAGGGGTCTGGACTGGGACTTCTTTACAATTACTGAGATTTAAGTGTCAAATTTATGAGAAAAAAACACACATACGTAGTAAATGAGAAACAACTTGGGTATTCATTGAGATTAAAGTCCCAAAATCTGAAGGAGGATCTTATAGATGAGTTTGATTTTATATATTACTTGATTATGTAACCAGCTGCAGGCATCAGTGGTGATCCTGGAGCGATGTGGTTCCTTAAAAAGAAATCACAGTTCACAATTCATAGTCTAGTGTGGAGAAAAAAGTCTTGTTATAGTAAGTTGAAAAAAATATATAACATATGGAAAAGTCATAGTCAAGTATGTCGATATAAGTGGAAAAAGTTAATAGCGTGGTATTTTGGGAAAAAATGGAAAAAAAGTCATAGTATAGTATGTCAAAAAAACTTCATAGTACAGTAAGTCGGAAAAAAACATACACACTCTAAAGAGAAAAACCCCTTGAGTCAAACCCTGAACCTTCTTACTGTGAGTCCACTGAGCTAACCACTGTTCCACCATGCCACTACAGCTGGGAGTTTGTGTTCTGGGCAAAAATATTACAACAAATAAAAAGTCAACAAAAAATGTTATAGTATAGCATGTCGAAAAAGTCATAGTATAACAAGTCGAAAAAAGTCATAGTATAACAAGTCGAAAAAAGTCATAGTATAACATGTAGAAAAAAGTCATATTATAGTATGTTGAAAAAAGTCATAGTATAACATGTCGAAAAAAGTCATATTATAGTATGTTGAAAAAAGTCATAGTATAACATGTCGGAAAAAGTCATAGTATAGTATGTTGAAAAAAGTCATAGTATAACATGTCCAGAACCACCTGGAATCGAACCCTGAACCTTCTTGCTGTGAGACCTCAGTTCTGACCACTGTTCCACCATGCCACTACAGCTGTCTGTGTTCTGGGCAAAAAATATTCCAACAAATAAAAAGTCAACAAAAAAAATCCTATTATAGTATGTCGAGAAAAGTCATAGTATAGCATGTTGAAAAAAGTTATAGTATAGCATGTTGAAAAAAGTCATAGTATAGCATGTCGAAAAAAGTCATAGTATAATATTTTGAAAAAGTCATAGTATAGTATTTCGAAAAAAGTCATATTATAGTGTAGTGAAAAAACGTTGTAGTATAATATTTCGAAAAAAAGTCATATTATAGTATGTCGAAAAAACGTCATAGTATGATATGTCGAAAAAACGTCATAGTATAACATGTCAAAAAAGTCATTCTAATGTATGTCAAAAAAACGTCATAGTATGATATGTCGAAAAAAAGTCATAGTATAACAAGTCGAAAAAAGTCATAGTATAACATGTAGAAAAAAGTCATATTATAGTATGTTGAAAAAAGTCATAGTATAACATGTCGGAAAAAGTCATAGTATAGTATGTTGAAAAAAGTCATAGTATAACATGTCCAGAACCACCTGGAATCGAACCCTGAACCTTCTTGCTGTGAGACCTCAGTTCTAACCACTGTTCCACCATGCCACTACAGCTGTCTGTGTTCTGGGCAAAAATATTCCAACAAATAAAAAGTCAACAAAAAAAATCCTATTATAGTATGTCGAGAAAAGTCATAGTATAGCATGTTGAAAAAAGTCATAGTATAGCATGTCAAAAAAAAGTTATAGTATAACATGTCAAAAAAGTCATAGTATAGTATGTCAAAAAAAGTCATATTATAATATTTTGAAAAAAGTCATAGTATAGTATGTCGAAAAAAGTCATATTATAGTGTAATGAAAAAACGTCATATTATAGTATGTTGAAAAAATCAAAGTATGATATGTCGAAAAAAGTCATAATATAGCATGTCAAAAAAACGTCATAGTATTATATGTCGAAAAAACGTCATAGTATAACATGTCAAAAAAGTCATACTATTGTATGTCGAAAAAAGTCATAGTATAACATGTCAAAAAAGTCATAGTAAAGCATGTTGAAAAATGTCTTAAAATAACATGTCAAAAAAAGTCATAGTATAATATGTCAAAAAAAGTAATAGTATAGCATGTTGAAAAAAGTCATAGTATAGCATGTCGAAAAAAGTCATAGTATAGTATGTCGAAAAAGTCATAGTATAACATGTGAAAAAAAGTAATAGTATAGCATGTTGAAAAAAGTAATAGTATAGCATGTCGAAAAAAATAATAGTACAGCATGTTGAAAAAAGTCATAGTATAGTATGTCGAAAAAGTCATAGTATAGTATGTCGAAAAAGTCATAGTATAACATGTCGAAAAAAGTCATAGTAAAACATGTCGAAAAAAGTCATATTATAGTATGTTGAAAAAAGTCATAGTATAACATGTCGGAAAAAGTCATAGTATAGTATGTTGAATAAAGTCATAGTATAACATGTCCAGAACCACCTGGAATCGAACCCTGAACCTTCTTGCTGTGAGACCTCAGTTCTGACCACTGTTCCACCATGCCACTACAGCTGTCTGTGTTCTGGGCAAAAAATATTCCAACAAATAAAAAGTCAACAAAAAAAATCCTATTATAGTATGTCGAGAAAAGTCATAGTATAGCATGTTGAAAAAAGTTATAGTATAACATGTCAAAAAAGTCATAGTATAGTATGTCAAAAAAAGTCAACAAAAAAAATCCTATTATAGTATGTTGAAAAAAGTCATAGTATAGCATGTCAAAAAAGTCATAGTATAATATTTTGAAAAAGTCATAGTATAGTATTTCGAAAAAAGTCATATTATAGTGTAGTGAAAAAACGTTGTAGTATAATATTTCGAAAAAAAGTCATATTATAGTATGTCGAAAAAACGTCATAGTATGATATGTCGAAAAAACGTCATAGTATAACATGTCAAAAAAGTCATTCTAATGTATGTCAAAAAAACGTCATAGTATGATATGTCGAAAAAAGGTATAGTAAAGCATGTTGAAAAAATACTTAAAATAACATGTCGAAAAAAGTAAAAGTATAGTATGTCGAAAAAAATCATAGTATAACATGTCGAAAAAAGTCATAGTAAAACATGTCGAAAAAAGTCATATTATAGTATGTTGTAAAAATTCATAGTATAACATGTCGGAAAAAGTCATAGTATAGTATGTTGAAAAAAGTCATAGTATAACATGTCGGAAAAAGTCATAGTATAGTATGTTGAAATAAGTCATAGTATAGCATGTCGGAAAAAGTCATAGTATAGTATGTCCAGAACCACCTGGAATCGAACCCTGAACCTTCTTGCTGTGAGACCTCAGTTCTGACCACTGTTCCACCATGCCACTACAGCTGTCTGTGTTCTGGGCAAAAAATATTCCAACAAATGTTGAAAAATGTCTTAAAATAACATGTCGAAAAAAGTAATAGTATAGTATATCAAAAAACGTCATAGTATAGTATGTCGAAAAAGTCATAGTATAGTATGTCGAAAAAGTCATAGTATAACATGTCCAAAAAGTCATAGTAAAGCATGTTGAAAAAAGTCTTAAAATAACATGTCAAAAAAAGTCATAGTATAGCATGTTTAAAAAAGTCATAGTATAATATGTCGAAAAAGTCATAGTATAACATGTTGAAAATGTGAGAGTCCATGTTTTTTGATGGTGGGTAAACAAAAACTATTTGGTGGGGAACATATAAATTATATAGAGAATAGACCAGAAGCACCTGGAATCGAACCCTAAACTTTCTTGCTGTGAGACCTCAGTTCTAACCACTGTTCCACCATGCCACTCAGCTGTGTGTGTGTTCTGGGCAAAAACTATTCCAACAAATAAAAAGTCAACAAAAAAAATCCTATTATAGTATGTCAAAAAGTCATAGTATAGCATGTCGAAAAAAGTCATAGTATAGTATGTTGAAAAAAGTCATAGTATAACATGTCGGAAAAAGTCATAGTATAATATTTTGAAAAAAGTCATAGTATAGTATGGCGAAAAAAGTCATATTATAGTGTAGTGAAAAAACGTCATAGTATAGTATGTTGAAAAAATTCAAAGTATGATATGTCGAAAAAAGTCATAATATAGCATGTCGAAAAAACGTCATAGTATTATATGTCGAAAAAACGTCATAGTATAACATGTCAAAAAAGTCATACTATTGTATGTCAAAAAACGTCATAGTATAACGTGTCAAAAAAGTCATAGTAAAGCATGTTGAAAAAAGTCTTAAAATAACATGTCAAAAAAAGTCATAGTATAATATGTCGAAAAAAAGTAATAGTATAGCATGTTGAAAAAAGTCATAGTATAGCATGTCGAAAAAAGTCATAGTATAGTATGTCGAAAAAGTAATAGTATAACATGTCGAAAAAAAGTAATAGTATAGCATGTTGAAAAAAAGTAATAGTATAGCATGTCGAAAAAAGTAATAGTACAGCATGTTGAAAAAAGTCATAGTATAGTATGTCGAAAAAGTCATAGTATAACATGTCGAAAAAAGTCATAGTAAAACATGTCGAAAAAAGTCATATTATAGTATTTTGAAAAAAGTCATAGTATAACATGTCGGAAAAAGTCATAGTATAGTATGTTGAAAAAAGTCATAGTATAACATGTCGGAAAAAGTCATAGTATAACATGTCGGAAAAAGTCATAGTATAGCATGTCCAGAACCACCGGGAATCGAATCCTGAACCTTCTTGCTGTGAGACCTCAGTTCTGACCACTGTTCCACCATGCCACTACAGCTGTCTGTGTTCTGGGCAAAAAATATTCCAACAAATGTTGAAAAATGTCTTAAAATAACATGTCGAAAAAAGTAATAGTATAGTATATCAAAAAACGTCATAGTATAGTATGTCGAAAAAAGTCATAGTATAGTATGTCGAAAAAGTCATAGTATAACATGTCCAAAAAGTCATAGTAAAGCATGTTGAAAAAAGTCTTAAAATAACATGTCAAAAAAAGTCATAGTATAGCATGTCGAAAAAAGTAATAGTACAGCATGTTTAAAAAAGTCATAGTATAGCATGTTGAAAAAGTCATAGTATAATATGTCGAAAAAGTCATAGTATAACATGTTGAAAATATGAGAGTCCATGTTTTTTGATGGTGGGTAAACAAAAACTATTTGGGGGGGAACATATAAATTATATAGAGAATAGACCAGAAGCACCTGGAATCGAACCCTAAACTTTCTTGCTGTGAGACCTCAGTTCTAACCACTGTTCCACCATGCCACTCAGCTGTGTGTGTGTGTTCTGGGCAAAAACTATTCCAACAAATAAAAAGTCAACAAAAAAAATCCTATGATAGTATGTCGAAAAAAGTCATATTATAGCATGCCGAAAAAGTCATAGTATAACATGTCGAAAAAAAGTAATAGTATAGCATGTTGAAAAAAGTAATAGTATAGCATGTCGAAAAAAGTAATAGTACAGCATGTTGA
>NW_023265731.1:0-5720 GCF_013103735.1 Etheostoma cragini
GGCTGAACTTGTGAACATCCTCGTTTGAATATTCACTGTAAAGAGCCATTACCCCATCCAGCTGTTGTTCCAGAGACAATAGGATGTAGAGTTTTAGATTGCAAGGTAACTATCCAAGACCAAAGAATACACGGAAATGCCTCAAGTGATCAAAACAGTTTGTCAAAATTCACAGCCCAGATATAAAACCAGTCTTTAAAATATGTTCATGTACCATTAAAAAACTAAAGTATAACCATGATCACATACTACTTAGATACTGCCGCCATCCTGGTCACAGCCACGAGGGGATCTGCATGTGCTTTCTTACCAGCAAGTTTCTGGAGGTCCAAATGGCATCTTTGATGGCGGACAGGGTGAGACACTGATTTGCAAAGTGTATAGCTATAAATCTGCTTCCTAAACACAGTAACAGATCCGGAACTCCTTTCCCTATTTTCTCTTTTGGCTTTTTCATTACTCTTTTTGGCTTTACCTGTATTAGAAAATACAGTTCTGCAAACCATGTACATATTAATATTTGCGGTCATTGGTATGCAGGTCACTTGATGTACTACAAGCAAATACATAAGGCCCCACCCAACAGTTTTGTGATACGTGGCGTGCAACTGTATGTCAATGATCAAGCTTGTTGCTGTGACCATGAAACCAGCAGCAAAATGACTGATACATCATCAGTTCCAAAATTTTCTTGGATGCCAAATATTTGAATTCAAAGTCAGAATCTAATCAACCTTAGTTAGAAAAATAAAATGCACGTCCGGGTTCCACAATTTCTGAGAAACAGGAAAATAGCCTAATAAGCATACATGTGCAGCTCAACCTCAAAAAGCCATAAAGCAAATGCTTGTGGCTTAAAGATCGAGCTCCCGCTCATAAAACACGAGACAGGCGCAGTCTCTGTGGCGCAATAGGTCAGCGCAGTCGGCTGTTAACTGAAAGGATGGTGGTTCAAGTCCACCCAGGGACGTTTGTTGCTTAAATAACCTGGAGGGAGCCAACTCTGGGATTTATCCTTCTGCAGAAGACCATAGAGCTGCCAAGAAACCACCAGCAAAATGACTGATATATCATCGGTCAGCTATTGCACCACCAATGCTGCTGTATGTGGACTGTGGCTGCTGCATCAGTGAGCGGTCCAGCAAGCTGCAGGCAAGGTTTGGGGAATGGCCAGACCATATGTTTCATTAATTTTTTACTATGTTTAAAATCTTCAGTTAACCTAGCCATTCTCCATTTCCCCACAGTAATCTCGTAGCTTTCTTGTGCGCATATTTTAAGTTCTAAAACTATCTAACTTCACAAACATTACCTATTTAAAATAACCACGCAACAATCAGATCTCTGTTAACTATTTTAAATGATAAAAATTGTAACCCTCGAGATAGCTTGTGACGTGATTAAACATGGTTAATTATATCTATTTTATTTTGCATGTCTAGTTCACTGAAATCAATCATTTTCAGAAGGTCTCAGTCTACAACTACGCTCCATAACCCTACCAGTCAGATTACCTTGGAACGTTGGTTGCCACTGGTTACCACTGGTGCAACTGGTGAATCACAGATTTTCCAGCCTCCTGACTGGCACAGCAGAGCAGAGTGGCGCAGCGGAAGCGTGCTGGGCCCATAACCCAGAGGTCGATGGATCGAAACCATCCTCTGCTGATTGCTGTGCTTTGTCTCTGTAAAATCTCTACTTCCAGGCTGTTGAAAATTAACAATGCATCTCTGTTCAGAGTGCAATGTCCCCACCTGCTGAAGGGTAAGTTATGTTTATTTCATCCATTAAAATGGAAATTACAGTGCTCATACCCGCTGTAACACCCATAAAAACTGGAGCATAAATACAGTACAATAAAAACTGTAAAAGGTGTATGTTTAAATTGCTTGTTGTGCTGTCTACGATAGCCTGAGGTATAAAAGGGAGAGCATACTGCTTAGTTTGTGTCACAGGAGGTCTTAGTCTACCACTACGCTCCAAAACCCTTCAAGTCAGATTACCACTTGAGGCCTTGGTCTACCACTATGTTCCATAACCCTATCAGTCAGATTAACACAGGAGGCCTTAGGCTGAATCTCATTTCTCAAAAAAGATTTTTCAAAAACTTACTCAAGTAAATGTAACGGAGTAAATGTAACTCATTACTACCCACCTCTGATCTTAAGTCTGTGTTAATGTAGTGTTTCTGTAACATGCCTTTTTCATTTGCAACCAGGGTATTTATGGATAGCAGGGGGATTGGGTAGACATGATGATGGGATGCAAACAGAGGTAATCTCTGCACCACAAGGTGCTGCTGAACCCAGGCTCTACTGTTTACTAGACAGGCACTTTAACCAACTAAGCCACAGCACCTCCATGACCAGTTGCAATGTTAAGTCTTAATCTATCTTTTACCTTGAATAAGCTAAACATACAGTATACTGCCTGGCAGTATTGGGAGTAACGTGTTACATAAGTAACGCAAATAAAGGAATGTATTCCTTTTTGCTTTAACACAGTAATATAACGCAGTACTAATTACATTTCAGTAATATTATACTTGTTAAAACAACAAGAAACACAAACATTAAACTAGAGCCAGTGAAGCTCGATCCACCTGGTGGACCAGTCACCATTTAAACCAGACTTATCTTATCACCCCCCCCCCCCCCCCCCCCCCCCCCCCCCCCCCCCCCCCCCCCCCCCCCCCCCAAGGTACACCACCACAGCAAACAGCAAAAAACGAAACAAAAACAATATCCCCAATATCGAACCTACACCTCCAGTGGAAACTGCAACCTGAACGCAGCAACTCGGACCGCTCAACCATGCTGACTGAATATTACAAAGTGTAATAGGATCTCTCACAGAAATAATAATATGGTAAGTCAACTATGTCATGATATAGTAGGTTCTCAGTCATCCAGGTCATAGTTATCAAAGGAAGGTTTCCCTTTTGTCAGCCCAAATATATGGGTTTATGGGGACACGGAAGAAAGTCACCAGTGTGGAAATGTGCTTGACAATGGCAATACATTGCGCGGGATGTGAAGGCATCTTACCGAGTCTGTACCCTAATGTGCAATGCAGGCTAAATCCTGTGGTGGGAATCAAGATCCACCATTGTTTCTGTCCAAAATGTCCACCTGTGTCCAGACATGTGCCTACTAGATGGAAAATAGACTGACATTTGGGTCAACAGTGTGGAAATATTTTCAATATGTTCAACTAAGTCTAGATTTTGAGCTCCTTTCAGTTAACATGAAGTACAGGTCACAGCTCAACATGCTGTTTTCAGTCAAACAGCCAAAAACCCGTTTTACCTGTTAGCCTAGATGTGGACAGTGTAGAGGTTGATTTTTTTATTGTGTATTATTTTTTTAATTGTTCAAATCCCACTTCTTACATGAATTTTTTCCCTCTAGAACTAATTTCAGAGACATGGTATTGGGAAGCTTGAACTCAGCTATTCTCTACATTATTTGGACATTAATTTGCGCAAAGATACTGAATTGCAAGTACAGCCGCACCTTTTGTGAGCATCTGCATTATCAACCCATGTAAAGTTACCATGTGTACACAGTAGACCTATCTACTGCTGTATTCATTGTTTGTGGCAAGAGCTTTAAAACCTATTCTTGACTTTTCTTGTTCCACATCCTGTGTGAACGCTTAGCTTACTAAATGACTTTAGTTAGCCAGTAATTGTTGTGTGCCTTCAATAGCATAAGTGTTAATATTATGGAAGAAGCTGCCTGGCAAACCAATGCTACCTTTTAGAGCAGTGGTTCCATGGTGTATTGGTAAGCACTCTGGACTTTTAATCCAGTGATCCGAGTTCAAGTCTCGGTGGAACCTGTTTTTAAGCCAGAGTACTGGTGAAAAAAAAAAAAATCAACCTCTACACTGTCCACATCTACAGTAGGTTAACGGGTAAAACGGGTTCTTGGCTGTTTAACTGAAAACAGTGTATTGGTGGTGGCATGTTGAGCTGTGACCTGTACTTCATGTTAACTTGAAGGAGCTCCAAATTTAGACTTAGTTGAACATATTGAAAAAATGTCCATAATGTTGACCCAATTACAATTTCATTGTATGTCTGCTGTGTGTTCTTAAAATGATGCTTTCTGCTGTAAACTTCTTTTTTTGTGTCAATATGGCTCTGTTGCTTTTTTTTAAGTACATACTTGGCCTACATTTTGAAATGCATGCAGGTATACATGCATACAGTGGTATGTATGTTTTTAGGAACCCATGCTTCAGTTGACTAAAAAGAGGAATTTAAACAATCATCTTTTGGAAAATTATCTGAATACCTTAATTTAATAAAAAGGACAAATCCAACCTTTAAGGACATTAACTGTGTTGTCCAGCGATGGTGGTATAGTGGTGAGCATAGCTGCCTTCCAAGCAGTTGACCTGGGTTCGATTCCCAGCCATTGCAGCAGTTTTCATTGTGTGGTAACTTGCTTTATTTGTCAAGAAGTAACCAGAAAGGTTACTTGTCTAATTTCAATATCCAATCAATATACAAATAAGGGAGCATATCAATCAATCAAGCTCCCTCCAAGAGGATCCACAGACACAGGCAGCGCACTACGATTTGCACTTTGCCCGTGTCTGGTAACTACTACTAACCAATTGAAACGTTTATGAACATTTGTCCAAACAGGTATAGCACTGCTTTTTGTATTATCTCATAGGTACTGGAAGCCACCAGTCCCCACCAATGTATCTCTTAGTATTTATTTTCAGTCTGTGTTAAAAGATTTGCAGTGAAAGTTGTATTGTCCAGCAGTTGTATTTACAGGTTTTGAAGCCATATACAACATTAATATTACATGTTTTACCCAGATTTCTTCTTTTATTCAGTGATATTTCAATATCCTTGTGGTAGTTATCCCAAAAGGAATAATAAAGATATCTCAGAATTAAAAAAAAAAAAATCTTCATGGGATGTAGCTCGGTGGTAGAGCGCATGCTTTACATGTATGAGGACCTGGCATCTCCAGCAGGTATTATGGTAGAGTCTTTAAAAGAGCTGCATGAGATATTAGCTCCTGTGGTAATCTGACTGGTAGGGTTATGGGATCTAGTGGTAGACCTCCTGTGACACAAACAAGCAATTTGTACATATTGTACAGTTTTCATAGTAGTAGATCTATTTAACTGTATTCATGCTCATTGTTATGGGTGTTACAGCAGGTATGTCAATAGTCTTGTTTAACACGCCTCTTCAACAGGTATGTCGCAGTGCCTAAGGAGTGGAAGACCGGGGTGGTGGTTCCCCTCTTTGAAAAGGGGGACCAGAGGGTTTGTGCCCATTACAGGGGTTAGGGGTAATTTGCTAAGCCTCCCTCTCAGCAAGGTGATTGATGGATGATTCTAGTTACATCACATTGGCTTCTAGCTATGGAATAGTTGCAAATGAAGAAACTGCATTGTACAGTGATGGTGGTATAGTGGTGAGCATAGCTGCCTTCCAAGCAGATGATCTGGGTTCAATTCCCGGTCATTGCAGTAGTTTTCATTGAGTGGTTACTTGCTTTATTTGTCAACCCGATTTGATAAAGTATTAGATCTCTGTTATGGTACAAATAAGGGAGCATATCAATCAATCAAGCTGCCTCCACGAGGATCCTCAGACTCAGGCAGCGCACTACGATTTGCACTTTGCCCGTGTCTGGGTATACTACTAACCAAATGAAAAGTTTTTGAACATTCTTGAGAACAGG
>NW_023265732.1:0-4985 GCF_013103735.1 Etheostoma cragini
GGGGGGGGGGACCGGCTGGGTTCATTAACTGAATCATCATCATGCACATGTATTAAAGTCAAATATCAATAAAATGTCAACAACCGGGGACCTGAGAGACAAAATAAAGTCCCATGTCTTCCTCACGTCTGTCCCAGGGGAGACAATGTCCAGTTCGACCCAAAACCTGCAGAGGGACGCCGGCAGAGGGACGCCGGCAGAGGGACGCCGGCAGAGGGACGTGTGTCCAGAGCCTAACTCCACACTGATGCTCATCATCTGAGAGACAGAGCCATGAAGAAGAAAGACCACAAACAAGGAAATAAAGACTGCGTGTCTCCTGCAGACTGCATGTCTCTGCTTGTCCCTGCGTGTCCCTGCGTGTCCCTGCGTGTCTGAGGACCAAGGCACCGGGGACAGCCCGTCTCCGTCTCTCGTCTCCGGAGCTTATCGGCTTTTTGCACAAAACCTATGTTGTTTTTCTTGAACAAGGCACGTGAAGACGCCAAAACCAGCCTGTCCCGAGCAGGGGACACCCGTCAGCCAATGAGATGACGGTGACTCACTGTCACCCGTTTCCAGTCCTGGTTTTTGGGAATCTTTAAAGTTCAAATGTCTCAACACTTTGGCTCCAAAACGTCTCCTTGCCCCTCCGAAGATCTGATCCAGCCCCAGACCTTCAGCAGCTCCTCGGCTCCAGAGTGTCTCATTTTACTCAAAAGTGTCTCAAATCGGTCTTTTGGGTGTGGACGTGTCCGTGTCTCCAGGTGTAGACGAGTCCGTCCACACATGGACACACGTAGAAAGAAAGAGTTAAATCCAGAAAGTGATCGTCCGCCAGGGGACAGAAACCAGTCCGGTCCCTCCTGCTCCCGCAGCCGCGGACTCTGTTTGAAGTGTCCCGTCTGTCTCACCTGTCGGATCACAGCCCTGGTTACCTGCATTTAAAGGGCCGGTACAACCCTTAACAGGCACTTTCCCACTTGCCAAAAAGTGATCGCAGCCCCCGGTTTTGGGTTTGAAAGGTTGTCTCTGTCTCAGGGTTTTTTAAGACGGACTCCAGCCCGTGCTGGACTCTTCTGGATCTGTTTTAACTCAACAGTACAACCCTTCAAATGCACTTTTAACTTGCCAAATAGTGATTGCACCCCCCTACATTCAGTGTGAACGGCTGTTTCTGCCCCAGAAGGACTTGATTTAGAGATCCGTCTCTCTGACAGACTGCAGCCGGCCCCGCGTCTTAGATATGGACAAATACCTTTTTAAAGGGCCAATGCAACCTATAAAATGCACTTCTGCACTTGCTAAAAAGTGATCGCACCTTCCTTCTTTATGTTTAAAAGGTTGTTTATCCCCCAAAATGACTTGATTAGACTCACGAGGCTTTAATCTGACCGATTCTAACCCTCAAAGATGGTTTTATCTGTTATAAACTACCTTTTTAAAGCGGTAGTACACTAAAACAACCCATTAAATACACTTTTGCATTTGCCAAAAGGTGAACACAGCTCGTAACTTGTCTCTAAAATGTTTCTGTCTCGTGAGGATTTTATCTGACAGATTATAACGCACACATAACTTATCTGTTTAAACAAATACCTTTTTAAAGGGCCAGTACAACCCATAAAATGCACTTTGGCACTTGCTAAAAAGGGATCGCACCTTCCTATTTTTGGTTTGAAAGGTTGTTTCTGCCCCAAAATGACCTGATTTCTTTCATGAGGCTTTAATCTGACAGATTATAACCCTCAAAGATTTTTTAAAGGGGTAATACACTAATACAACCCATAAAATGCACTTTTGCACATGCCAAAAAAGTGATCGCAATGCCTACCTTGTGTTTAAAATGTTGTTTTACTATGGATGGAGTTTGATCTGACTAATTATAACCCTCAAATATTTGTATTAACTTTATAAAAATACCTTTTTTAAAGGGCCGATAATGCAGTAACACGCGGTTTTCCAGGTAAGTTGTGGACAGTTTTGGGCGGATGGTCAGGATCACTTTTTGGCAGCGGGACACCTGCCGTTGGACCGGAGCGGCGAAGCGGCAGACGCGGCGGCGGGAGCGGCGGGAGCGGCGGCGGCGGGGGCGGCGGGGGCGGCGGGGGCGGCCCGGTCCCCCTCAGCTGCCCGGGGGTTTGAAGGATCCGTCGGGCAGCTGTCGGAAGATGCCCCGTAACGTGTCCAGCTCGCGGGTCAGATGCTCCACCCGCCGCCGGAGCCGGTCGTTGTCCGTGGTCAGCTCCACCACTTTGTGCTGCGTCTCCATGTTGCGGATCTTCGCCTTGTCTCTGCTTTTGCGCACGGCCACGTTGTTGCGCTCGCGCCGCAGCCGGTACTCCGGGCTGTTCTTGTCGACGTTCTTCTTGGATTTCCCGCCTCTTTCGCTGCCGCTGCCGCTGCCGCTACCGCTGCCGCTGCCGCTGCCGCTGCCGCCCCGCGGGTGTTCGAGCAGCTTCATGCCGCCGTGGTGAGCGTGGTGGTGCGGGTGGTGGTGGCTGTGGGGGTGGTGTTGATGCGGGCTGGGCACCGGGGTCGGCGGAGGGGTCGGGTGACCCGGCTGGAGGTGCATTGTGGTCTGGGCACAGTGCTGAATCTGGTACTGAAGATGCGGCTGCGGCGGCGGCTGCGGCGCGGAGTACTGCGGGTGATACGACGGAAGCAGTCCCGGGTTCAGGTCCTCGTCGTCCCGCGGCTCCTGCTTGATCGCCACGGGGCGGATTCTCGGAGGATTGTGCTCGTACAGCGGCTCCATCTTGGACTCCATGTAGCTGGACATGTAGTGCGACTGCAGCGGCTGCTGGGGACCCGGACCACACGGGACGGACTCGTAGTCCCCGTTCATGATCTTGAGTTTCTCCTGCCGGGAGCTGTGGTGGAACAGGTCGGCCAGGAAGTCGTCGTTGAAGGCGGACGGGTCGATGTAGGCGCTCAGGTCGATGGAGGTCTCGCTGTCTCCGATGTCTCCGCCGAGGTCGGCCGGGTCTCTGTAGCCGGAGGAGGGCTGCTGGCCGTGGGGCAGGCTGCTCATCAGGGGCCGGGGCGCGACCTCGTACAGGTTGGAGAGCTCCATGGAGAGTCTAAACCCGGGCATGCATGGCGACAAAGTCCGAGAATTCAGTCCAGAGAGGGGGTCGATAAACCTGCACACATGCGCCGAATGCTGCGCAGGAGACCGGTGAGTGTCGTTGGGGGGACAGGGTTTAAGACTTGTGATCCGGAGCGAAGAGAGGAGCAGAGAGAGAGAGAAGCGGCTGAAAGCTGCAGGGAGTCTCGTGCGATCCCTCCTGCTCAGTAAACCGAGAGCTGTCAAACTGTGGTTATATAGCAGGAGGAGGGAGTGGGCGGGCACGGACACACACACACACACACACACACACACACACACACACGCACCCGCACACACACACACACACACACACACACACACACACACACACACACACACACACCCAGCACAGATCAGTGTTTTTGCGGAGGCGAACAGAATAGAATGTTAATTCCAGCCTGTGTTATGTGTTGAGCTCCTCATTGCGAACTCCGTTCAGAAATCTTGGTTCTTACAAATCTCTATATCTTTTTCAACATGGACTGTATTCACAAACGTGAGTTAGGGACTCTGAAGGAGCACGAGCCACTCTACTATTCGGCTACGGTATAACGTGTGATCCTTGGCTCTTCGCTTTTGAAAACTCTCCTGAGAGTGTGTTATCCCGCCGCTCCGGAACGAGCGCAGCGCAGATGGAACGCTCCTCGCGCCGAACTCCGTTCAGAAATCATTGACGCCAAACTAATTTCCATATTATTATCAAACTGGACGAAATGCACAAAGGTCAGTTGGAGAATCCGAAGAGCACGAGCCTCTCTACAATTCGGCATACGCAACATGTTTAAAAAACATGGCTGTTCCCTTTTTAAAGGAGTTTATGAGGGCGCTCCTCTGAAATGAGCCGCTGCACTTCAGACCTCACGATCCAAATGGAAACGTGTGTTTTATAACGGTGTGTTGATTAACTTGTAAAAGACGTGGATCTGTTCCTCGAGGCGATGCGGCTCTCCTCTGACAGGCTGCGGGACATTTTACGATTCTGCATTCATGAAAACAGAACGGAGCTCAGCCAACTTTAACAGACGCTCCTTAAATATGATCAGATCGGGTTGAAGGTGCAGAAAACAGGCGAATAACTGATTCATAATTCACATTTCGGGATGCAAATGTGCGTTGTGCATCAGACAGTCTGTCATTAGGCTTCACTTTAAGACAACTCGGATCATAAGAGCAATTAAATCCGGGACATAGGTTTACAGTACAGTGAGATTAGTTGATTTTTTGTCATTTCTCTTTTTTATTTTTTGAAAATGTTAGTGTCCCAAAAAATATTTCTCGATTGTGAAATTATATTTTAATGCATTAAATCATAAAGAATTTTTTTTCCGCTACAAATGCCGAGATTGAGTTTCGACTTGTCGGTCATTAAACTCGTGTCTGTCGTCGTGACACCCGGGGCAGATATCACCGGGGTCCCTGCAGGGGGGGGCGGGGGTGTTGGGGGTTAACACGGTTCATATCAGGACTAAAGACAGCAAGGGGGAGAAGGCTGAACAAACGGACTGGAGCGCCCTCTGTCGGCTGCAAAATCACCGAACCCACCAGACTCCATGTAAATAATCACTACTTTTACCATCGTAGAACACACTTCATTCAAAGTGGACAGAAACTAAATGAAACTACCAAAAGCCGTCTTGGTTCATCTTTCTACTGTTCCAACAATCACCACTCTGGTCTGGTTGGAATAAACTCTTAATTCACCCATTTACATGTGGAGATATGCTGCTCTATACACGCTAAAAGTAGTGAGTATTTACATGGACTCTGGTGGAGATATGCTGCTCTATACACACTAAAAGTAGTGAGTATTTACATTGAGTCTGGTGGAGATATGCTGCTCTATACACGCTAAAAGTAGTGATTATGTACATGGAGTCTGGTGGAGATATGCTGC
>NW_023265733.1:0-1072 GCF_013103735.1 Etheostoma cragini
AGACTGGGTCCTACCTAGAGACTGGGTCCTACCTGGCGGATGTGGGGACATGAGGAGGTGTGGACATAAGAGGAGGAGCTGGATCCTTATGTGAGCCGCTTTCCTCCCTCAGATTCAAGGGAATTTTTCCTCAGGAAGTCTCCTAATACGGGCGCGATGGGCGGGACCGGGGGGGGGGGGGGGGGGGGGGGGGGGGGGGGGGGGGGGGGGGGGGGGGGGGGGGGGGGGGGGGGACTATAAGAGCAGCTGCTCGGCCTCAGTCTGACACTTTAAGATCTCCGCAGGACGGGGGTCATTCCTCCACTAAAAGACCAACTGTGGATTTAGAGACTTGAAGACATTCATGCTGAGACATTAAAAGACAAACTGTGGATTTAGAGACTTGAAGACATTCATGCTGAGACATTAAAAGAGACAGAGACACAATGCTGTTGGAGCCGATCTGGAGCTTCCTGTTGGGACACTCGTCTGTCCTGACGTCCCCGGTGTTCCCCGTTGTCTTCTCGTTAGGCGTGTACTTGTCCCTCTGCTCTCCCTACCTGCTGCTGGACGTCCTGTCCGTCCACAGCGCCCGCGTGCGGCGCTACAAGCTGCAGCCCCAGGCGGCGGTGGACTGGGCGTCCCTGCGGCGCTGCGTGTCCCTGACGCTCTACAACCACCTGGTCTTCATCTTCCCGCTCACGCTGCTGCACTGGTGCGTGGCGCCGGCGCGGTTCGGGTCCGCGGCGCCAGCGGGGACGGCGTCCGGCGTCCCCACGGCGTCCGGCGTCCCCACGGTGTCCTGCGTCCTGGTGCAGGTGCTCGCCTGTCTGCTGCTATTTGACTTCCAGAGCTTCATCTGGCATCTGCTGCACCACCGTGTCCCCTGGCTCTACAGACACTTCCACAAGGTGAGACATATGTCTGTCTGTCTGTCTCTCTGTCTGTCTGTCTCTCTGTCTGTCTGTCTCTCTCTGTCTGTCTCTTTGTCAGTATGTCTCTCTGTCTGTCTGTCTCTCTTTGTCAGTATGTCTCTCTGTCTGTCTGTCTCTCTCTGTCTGTCTCTTTGTCAGTATGTCTCTCTGTCTGTCTG
>NW_023265734.1:0-1486 GCF_013103735.1 Etheostoma cragini
TGCAAGGGGGGCCGGATCTAAAGCTGCAAGGGGGGCCGGATCTAAAGCTGTTTTGTTGTGCATCACGTGACGTTGGAGTGGTGGTCTTACCTTTAGAGATAGTTAACGCAGGAGACCACTGCGATCTCAAAATATCCAGGCAGATGCTGCCGTTACTGTTAATATTTGGGTGATAAATTCTTGTTGTGAAGGCGACCTGAAGGAGAGAAGAGGAGGAACACTGAGAACCATCGTCACAGAACAACAACGAGTAGCAGCAGCTCCGTCTCCATCCACACCGTTCTATCTGAATTAAGTGATATTGAATGAAAATTGTCTTCTGGAAACAGTCAAATCTGATGAAATTCATGAAAATCAAAGGAAATGCGTTCGTCTCGTCAGATTTTATCTCAATGATTTTCTTCTTCTGTGGTAAACGCTGATGGATTATCTGCTGAATAAATAATGAGTTGATCAAGTTTTAGGTCATTTTCTGGTTGCAACCCGCCACAAAACACAGAAGAAGAAGTTGTAGTTCATGTCCCCCAGTGTTTCCTCTTTCTCGCACACAGTGACGGGTGAGAGAGACACACACACACACACACACACACACACACACACACACACACACACACACACACACACACACACACACACACACACAACTTTCTCTAATTTTAAACAACAACAAAGTATTGACTCCTGTTGTGGGAAATAGCGTTAATAGCGTATAATAATAATAATAACAACAAAAACAATAATAATAGAGTTAATAGACGATTACTTGGATTATCTTGTTTATTTGTTAATAGATCATGAAGTGACATTTTATTACAGAATTGTTTTTAAAACCGAAAATAAGTCCCGGGTGGAACACGAGAGGGTCCCGGGGTGAAGACAACACACCAAGGTCAAAGTAAATCTCACTGACCTTGGGGGGTTTGAAGGGATAATCTGTAGGGAAATGGATAGTCAGGAAAAACACGCCGCCTTGATACGGACTGTCAGGCTGCAGCAGAAACACACAGAAACACACTGATTACACACAGATTACCCATATTACACACAGATTACACATAGAAACACACAGATTACACACAGAAACACACAGAAACACACAGATTACACACAGATTACACACAGATTAGATTACACACAGATTACACACAGATTACACACAGATTACACACAGAAACACACAGATTAGATTACACACAGATTACACACAGATTACACACAGATTACCCAGATTACACACAGAAACACACAGATTACACATAGAAACACACAGATTACACACAGAAACAACCACAAACACACAGATTAAACACAGAAATACACACAGATTACACACAGAAACACACAGATTACACACAGAAACACACAGATTACCCACAGAAACACACAGATTCCTAATAACACTGATATCACACCGAGGGTTCCTAATAACACTGATATTACACCGAGGGTTCCTAATAACGCTGATATTACACCGAGGGTTCCTAAT
>NW_023265735.1:0-1709 GCF_013103735.1 Etheostoma cragini
TGATCTCTACATCTATATATACAGTCTATGATCTCTTCATCTATATATACAGTCTATGTTCTCTACATCTATATATACGGTCTATGTCCTCTACATCTATATATACAGTCTATGATCTCTACATCTATATATACCGTCTATGATCTCTACATCTATATATACAGTCTATGTTCTCTTCATCTATATATACAAACTATGTTCTCTTCATCTATATATACAGTCTATGATCTCTACATCTATATATACCGTCTATGATCTCTACATCTATATATACAGTCTATGATCTCTTCATCTATATATACAGTCTATGTTCTCTACATCTATATATACAAACTATGATCTCTACATCTATATATACAGTCTATGATCTCTACATCTATATATACAGTCTATGATCTCTACATCTATATATACAGTCTATGATCTCTACATCTATATATACGGTCTATGTTCTCTACATCTATATATAAAGTCTATGATCTCTACATCTATATATACAGTCTATGATCTCTACATCTATATATACAGTCTATGATCTCTACAGCTATATATACAGTCTATGTTCTCTACATCTATATATACAGTCTATGATCTCTTCATCTATATATACAGTCTATGTTCTCTACATCTATATATACAGTCTATGATCTCTATATCTATATATTTTTTTATATTTCAGTCCAGACAGTATTTTCTCTGCTGTGTTGTTATAATAATATTATTATATAATATATAATATTATTATATAATTATATTATTATTATGATATAATATATAAAATATGTAATATCATTATAATATTATGATATAATATTATTATTATATATTATGTAATATTATTGTATAATAATATGATATAATATATAATATTATTATATAATTATATTATTATTATGATATAATATTATTAATATATATTATATAATATTATTGTATGATAATATTATATAATATATAATGATAATATATTATCTGGGACAACATAATATATAATAATAATATTATAATATATAATATAGTATTATATTATTATACAGTAATATTACTATTATATAATATTACTATATAATAATAATATTATTATAATATTATTATATAGTAATATTATTATTATATAATATTATTATTATATAATATTATTATTAAATAATATTATAATAATATTATTATATAGTAATATTATTATTATATAATATTATTATTAAATAATATTATAATAATATTATTATATAGTAATATTATTATTACATGAAATATAATATTTTGCATGAATGTGAAACAACGTTTTATTCTCGTCTTATCATCCTGGAATAAAGTAACAAGTCATCATTCTGCACACCACTGAGATATTATCATATGGTTGTTAGGGTGAACTCATAAAACATATTATTATTATTATTATACCTCATGTTTCTGGCCCCTGGTTGCTCTCTTTTAGCTCTGGTTTGGTCTCCACCTCCTCCTTAGTGTACAGTCTTCCCGTCAAAATGAAAAATCAACACTTCCTGTTGATGTTTCATAACTTTTTATTATGTTTTTCGTCCCTTTTTTCAACACTTTTGATGCTTTTTTCAATGTTTGTCACTTTCTTTACTTATTAACTTAGTTTGACAGTTATTTTTGGAATGTACATGTATTGATATTTTGACTTTATTATGTACTATATGTACTGATATTTTGACTTTATTATGTATTATATGTACTGATAT
>NW_023265736.1:0-1059 GCF_013103735.1 Etheostoma cragini
CACACACACACATACACCACACACAGACACAGACACACACACACACACACATACACACACACACCACACACACACACAGACACACACACACACACACATATGCAGACACACACACAGAGACACACACAGAGAAACACACACAGACACACACAGTGACACACACAGACACACACAAAAAAAGCAACAAAAAACTAAAAAAGGAGAACAGCAATTCCTGTTATCGCTGTTTGTTGATTTTGCTTTTTTAGGTTTTTGAGGAAATTTATAAAAAGCAAAAAAATTCTCTAAAATCCTAAAAAGAAATTTCCTACAAAAATGTCGGAAAAAGAGACATAAACCCTAAAGGAAGGCTGCTGCAGTCAGAGGACGGCTGAGTGAGACCTGAACGAGGACAGCTGAGTGAGACGAGGACAGCTGAGTGAGACGAGGACAGCTGAGTGAGACGAGGACAGCTGAGTGAGACGAGGACAGCTGAGTGAGACGAGGACAGCTGAGTGAGACGAGGACAGCTGAGTGAGACGCGTCCTGACTGGAGGAGCGTGGCGGAGCTTCAAAGTCCATTTATGGAAATCTTTAATATTTAATACATCGATTAACATTAACAACTGGGCCGCGTCCGTCCCGGCCCGTCCATCTCGGCGTGGTCTCGGCGTGGTCTCGGCGTGGTCTCGGCGTGATGGACGCCGGATCTCTGCTTCAACCTTGAGGGTCCGGGCGGAGCGCCAGTAATGAAGACGTATTAAAGCTTAATGCAGCGTAATGCAGCAGGTGTCCCGGAGATAATGTCCAGAAGCTCTTTCTAAAGCATTATATTCAGCGCTACTACCTTAAAAGCCACTAAATCTCCCGGGGAAGTTAGTCCCGCTGTGGTCCTCCTCCTATTAATCAATAGAAATATTGTTAACACACCTTAACGGGGATCCATTAGGTGGTCCCCGGGTAATAAAGGCCCCCCCGCCTGCCGCCTGCACTCAGGTTAATGGCCAAAGTTTAAAGAGAAGTGACCACTAAATCTGCAAGGACGCCGCGTCCACACCGCCGGGGCTCGGGGGGGACGGG
>NW_023265737.1:0-4501 GCF_013103735.1 Etheostoma cragini
ATGTCCCGTCCATGCAACCGATAGATATGATTAAAACCTGTGTACAGCCCAACCACTTACCAATCACATCACTGGAAAATCATCATTACTAAAGGGTCCTGACAGGGTAGTGGATTTCAATTCGTCAAAATGGACAGTAATCTGCCAGAACATGGTTTCCTAGAGAACATTACTTTTCCTGGTGCTTTCAAACACAGAGCATTTATATAATTATTCATCTCACCATGGAAATCAGGTTGAGGGATTGGCCAATATCTTGATGCATCACCATACTATCGTGTCACCAGCAATGAGAGTTAGCAGAGGATGGTTTCAATCCATCAACCTCTGGGTTATGGGGTTAACACACTTCCACCGCGCCATGCTGCTGAAAACCACCCCAGATGGAACTCGAACCCACAATCCCTGGCATAGGAGGCCAGTGCCTTATCCATTAGGCGACTGGGGCTTTACATTAAACAAGTTCACCAGTTCAGGAGAAATACATATACAGTTCTGGAGATGTAATGACACAGTAACCTTGACCTTTGACCTCCAAAATTTTAATCATTTCATCCGCGATTCCAAGTGGTTATGTATGACAAATTTAAAGGCTTGGGCCATTAAAAGTGGTTCTTGTAAAATTTCATTACTACTAAAACTTTAATGTGCTTAGGTAAAGATTTGTCGGATGCATTCATTTTTGTTTTAATCTTAGGCCAGAATTGTTTAGGATTTTTGAAATTTTCAATGACAGATTCTTTGTAATAATTGGATTTGGTATTTCTTGTCATAGTTTTGCTTAGATTTCGTAGCCTCCTGTATTCATCCCAATCAGTAGGATTTTTAAACTTATGAAATGTGGCCCAAGCAGCATCTCTCTGCCTGAAAAGTCTAATTAAGTCAGCACTTCTCCAGGGAAGATGCCTTCCTTTTACTTTAATAGTTTTCAGAGGAGCATGTTTAACAATATCACATCACCGGAGTAGTATTGTGGTCCTTTATACAGTACGTATATAGTTTACATTCATCACACCGGGAACACCACAATGCTTCTTCATCTTTTTATTTTGGTGCTGTCACTTGTCAGAAGAATAAAAAAACATGAATATTGTTTTTCATATGCTCACAGCGTGTATTGAAGTCACTTACTTCTTTTTCTAGTTGTTGTCCCTTTCTGATTGTTCTGTATGAACATTAATTGTACAAAGAATTAGGAATATCTTATAGAGATTAGTGCATGATTGTAAAACATGTTCTCACTTTGCGAATAAGGGTTTGAAATTAAGCCTAAAGTCCTTGGTCCATTTCCGCTATAGTCTGTTGGGCTTTTTCTCTCCGTTTGATAAGAGCTGTATTTCCCTTTTTGCATATTCTTCCCCTCCTCGTTACTTTCCATTAGAAGCGGTTGCTCATTGGGTGAAACATATGGCGCATGCGTCTTCTCAATTTTGCATCAGTAAATCTGTGATCGATACCGTGGTCTATGTGAGAAAGCCGTGAACGTGCACTTATCCCAGATGTCTACACCTGGCTGGACATAGCTTCACCTGTTCATCCTGGCTTGGCAATCGTGCAACCGATTAAGCCGCAAAGAGCGGATCACACTAAGTCAAGCTGCGCTTATTCATTTATCCTGGATATCTTTATTCTACTTTCGTGCAACAAGCCCCCGGACTATTTAAGTTTATTGAATGACATTTGTTTTGTTTGGGACGTTGAGGTGTTTTGGGGGAAACATGTTTAAATGTGTTGGATACTTTGAGGGCTTTAACGTGTATGTACGGAGGGGTTGTGTCCGATGTTTAATAAGTTGTGTCATTAATACACGCAGTTAAACTTACAACCTATGGTCTACTTTTTATTTAATTAGCGTGGTTATTGAGCCGACCTAAAGGCAATTAGGGTGTTTGTAGTGGTGAGGGTTTATTCAGCGTTTGTGTAATTAAAATAGGCAGGACAAGGTTATAGTCGATTGATATCAGAGATCCGCCCATCACCTTAATTACATGCGTTGTACCTTTCCCTTGCCGTGTGAGTCTGGGAATTGTTACATGTTAACCCAATTTTCAGTCTATTTCCCATCTGGCAGGGACATTTCTGGATTCCATTATATTTTCCTACTTTGGGTACTTTTCATTTCATATTCTTTGTCTGACATTTTCTATTCCCTGTTTGTATTTTCTGTGACTGCATGTGATTTTAAATCTGTTGGAGTTTCTTCAGACTAAAGCAAAGACACTGATGATGTCATCCAAAAGACACATAGAGGACAGCAACCTGTTTACAGAGGACACTAAAGAATGATGGAGCAGCAGGAAACAGAGCAGCTCAAATAGCAAACAGCTGATTTATTCATCTGACTCGTAGAATAACGCCAATGATTGACTTGTTTTAAATGTCTGGGAATGTGGAACAGCTCCATGCTGACTACCTGAAATAAAACAAGGCCAGATGCTGATTATTGGGGACTTGATTTGATGGATTTATTCTTCCTGTTGTGTCTTTGTTTAAACTCTTAATTTAAAGGTAAAGTCAGCGTCCACTAAAGGTTGTGTTGTTGCTGCTGACAGACTCAGATCATTATTCTAAGTGTGTGACAACATTATGGGATGGATCCCTACAGAGATAGACCATTTAGTTAAAGAGGAACATCCTTTTAGTTTAGATCCTTTAGTTTCCAACCAGACCAGATCGGTGATTGTAGGAACAGTGGAAAGATGAACCAAGACGGGTTTTCATATATATATTTTCTTTTTCTATTGACTATAGTTGTGTTTGTTATTAACAGAAATCAACCTGTCAACAATTCTATTTGTCAAAAAGTTCTGACATTACGTTTTTTACCGTCAGTTCAAAATAGAGCTGAACAGGGAGGAGGATTCCTCCCTAACGGCCGCTCTGCTCTGCTCCGTGCCCCTGCTGTCCGTTAATAGTTAAAGCAGATAAAAACCTAAAGAACAATCAAAAGCTTCAGGATAAAACTTACTTAAGAAGCGTCATCATTCACGTTCAAGAGAAGGCCTTTTTCCAGCCAGACTCTGAATTGATTAATGGAATCCCTGTTAACGATATGTAGTCAATCCCATGTGGTCTAGCGGTTAGGATTCCTGGTTTTCATCCAGGTGGCCCGGGTTCAACTCCCGGTATGGGAATTGGTGTTTAGCCGTGAAGGTCTTCAGAAAAGATCTGTATGATCTTCGACATTAGTCCTAAATCACAGCTATAGTTACGTACATACCCAACTTGTTTTTACTTTGCTGTAATTTCCACAGTTACTTACCGTAAAATACCATAACTTTCTTTTCCGGTTCATTACTGTAATAGGCATTGCATTATGGGTAGTAACATTTAATTTACATTTATTTACTGTAATTTTTGAATTTGCGGTAGTCTGCTGTAAAACAACAGCAGTAGTGCTACTGTAGGTGAATCAAATTGTTCATGTTATAGAAGCATAGAAATGAAATGGAGGAATAAAACAACTCTATAAAATGTAACTATTTCATTTTATAGAAATATATTACATTTTATTTATTATGCTTTTAGCATTTATTTTTGCTTTTCAGCAGTGTAAATAACTTTTCGAGAGTTGTAGAGACAAAGAAACTGGATAGTGGATATTGCTGGTAAGTAGAGGGAATTGCAAGAAGCCGGCCGTTGCCCACAGGTCTACGGCAGAGCGTCCCTCCCAGAGCAAATGCCTCAAAGCCATCACCCGCACTGGACTCACTGGATCCCGCTCCTGCACAACTGAAATGAGATGTGTTAAAAATATACAGTTCTTCTTGCTCAAGGTGAAAACGTTTTAAAAAGTTCCAGATAAAAGCACAGGTTTGGATGTAGGATTAAAGACCCAGGTACTTTAGGATCAGAGGGTAAGATCTTCAATCTTCTGAGGTATGATCCCATCCAGAACCGTGCCGTAGCTGCAGTCTTAGGATTTCTGGATGGGGTCATGGCTGCTGTTATGTGTATAGCTGTAAATCTGCTCCCTAAAAACAATAACAGGTCCGGCACTCCTTTCCCTCCTTTCTCCTTTGGCTTCTTCATCCCTCTTCTTTGCACTCGTTCCCACTTGGATCCCACAGGAAATAAAAAATGGCTTGTTCCAGGTCTAAAATCTCTTTTCTGGGTGGGATACTTGTCAATTGATCTGCGAGTAACAGCTCCCTTCGATTCTGCTTCGAAAGCAGAAATCCTTAGGTCGCTGGTTAAAATCCGGCTCGAAGGAGCACTTCTTTTCCGGATTTTCCCTTCGGGGATCGATAAAGAATTTCTGATTTTGATGTAGAGATGGACGGATGACCCAAAAGCATTATACTTCTTGACGAGACATAACAAGAAAAGAAAAAAAAGAGGTGGAGGCGATAGAGTTAAGCCCTGACAGACTAGAGAACTACAGACAATTTCAATATATTCCAAATTATAGTCTACACACTGCTGGTACCTCTCCGGGGAACCATCACCTTATCGTGGTGGAGAGGTTTGTGTGTCCCTATGAACCTGAGGGCTGTGTTGT
>NW_023265738.1:0-1083 GCF_013103735.1 Etheostoma cragini
AATAAACTTGACATGCCATTGAAGGTGTACCTTTCAGACACTTGCTTTATTAAACATCAACAGTCTGGTCATAGACTCGATGCTGAAACAATCAGCAATTAGCAGAGGATGGTTTTGATCCATCGACCTCTGGGTTATGGGCCCAGCACGCTTCCGCTGCGCCACTCTGCTCTGCTGCTCTGTTGTAAAAGGCCGGTGGAAAATCTCTGATTCACATTTTATGGGAAGGACCAAGGTTCCAACAGCTTACGGGTTGCAAAGTTAAACATTTGGTAGATCTTGCAGCTATTTTTTATGTGAGCTTCCTGATTACTCACGAAATGATTATTCACATGTAACACTTGTGATTGGCTGGTGTTTTAAAAACAGGGCATTGTGAGTTAGAGGATGGATACCCGACCCGAGCCCGACGGGACCCGACAGTACCCGACGGGCCGGGCCGGGTTCGAACAGATTTTTAGAAAGGATGCTCGGGTTCAGGTTGGGCTCGGTCACATCAGCGCGATAAGGCATTGAACACTTTTTGGTGTAAACTCATTCTTTTTTCCTGTTTATAACTTTTGGGTTTTTATTTCTATTGGTTTGTTTTTTCTTTTTTGCTTGCTTATTTACTGTTTGGGTCTTACTGTATTTTACAAATTGTTATCATGTGAAGCACTTTGCTAATTTGTCCGTAAAAGGTGCTATATCAAGTTAACCTATTATATTACATTCTCAGCAGCGGCAGCAAGGCATTAAACTAAACATGTACAGTATATGTGTGAGTGAACATCTCTTATTGGGGCGGCTTATCAATACAGGTTAAGCAAGGTATTTATTTTACTCAGATTTACTGACATAATCCCCCACATATGATGTTAATAAAAGCTGGCTTTCCACACAAACAAACGTACATGTGTCATTAGTATGAGAAACAAATTTTAACTGTGTCGGGCTCCGACATAACTATCTTAATGCCTGTCGGGCTCGGGTTGGGTTCGGTTACTGCTCTGTCGGACGCGGGCTGGGCTCGGACAGAAAAATCCGTCCCGATCCGCACTCTATTGTGAGTACAGGTATACACATCAGCAAGGAGTCTACCAA
>NW_023265739.1:2500-3533 GCF_013103735.1 Etheostoma cragini
GTGCATTGTGTTGTTATGTCTTGTATTATCTTGGTATCTGCATATTTACTTTCAGAGTGCGTGTGGCGGCGCTTTCACCAGCACGGCTCAGAGGCTCTAAACTCTCTAACTGTGTGTCGTTGCATTGTACTTGTACATGTGTAATGACAATAAAGTTGAATCTAATCTAATCTAATAAATCTAATTTCCCACATAAAAGGAAATGTATTATATTTCCAACCTGCGTTCGGATTAGAGACGAAAGCTTTGCGCTTCTAAAATTCACATTTTGTGTTTCTCTTCATCACAAATCGTTCGTTCTTAGAGACATTTAGTCTTCGAAAAACTCGCTCCTTGTCCTAAAAGACATTTTTAAGCACACATTGTGTAAATTATGAACATTTGCAGCTTTTCTTCGGTAATCATTAATTTAAAAAGGGGAAAATAAGCTGAAATTAACTGATTAATTGTCATAAAAAGACACTTTTTTGAGCCACTAAATCTCCTGATTTCATCTTGTGACCCATGAAACACCGCTGCCTCCTCCTAGTATTACCCTGAGTATTCCACCCCCCCCCCCAACCTGTTACACCGTGTCTGCCGTTCTGTTTTATTTCTCACATATTTAACAATAAAGGTCTGTTTCTGCTGCTTTTAACGACCTGTGATGTGAAACAGGTGTTTGAAATGTGTTTCCAATCCCAAAACTCGGCTGTTTTCTGGATTAAAAGCAACGAGAATCCGGCTTCACGTTTACTAAATGTTAAAATAAGATTTAAAAAAAACTGGAAATTAGACCTTCATTTATGTGAGACGTTGCAGATTTACGTTTAAAATCCGACATGAGAACAAACGTGGATTTATTAAAAAAGGAGACATAAATTGCCTGTGTGTGTGTGTGTGTGTGTGCGTGTGCGTGTGTGTGCGTGTGTGTGTGTGTGTGTGTGTGTGTGTTCTGGGAGGAAACATGAGGTTTTTGCAGACTGTTAGAGCAGCTGATGGATGTGATTTAAACCCGAGGCTGCGCTGCAAATCCTGCATTGATTTATTTCAG
>NW_023265739.1:3543-6247 GCF_013103735.1 Etheostoma cragini
CCCCCCCCCCCCCAGAAGAACACGTCTTACTTTTATACAATTTAGACCCTTAAAAAAAACGTCAAATTTCAGCGGAAATAACTTCTCAGTTTCGAGAAATTTGCAATACAAATAAAATAAAACTCTCAAGAGATTTCTTTACGTATATTTAAAACTAATTATACACACACATTATATATTTTAACGTTACGTTGGGTATTTAGTTAATTACTATTTTCTATTTTAAATTCATATTTCATCAATTTTGCGCGACTTTTCACAGATTTACGTATTAAAATCGATTAATTTCGCAGTGAAACTCGGTGTCGGATCAGATGTCTTCCGCGCTGTGTGTGTGTGTGTGTGTGTGTGTGTGCGTGTGTGCGTGCGTGTGTGTGTTTGCATCACGGAGGTAAAACGTTAAGGTATTTATTTTACCTTGCACGTGAGAATCTGGAGAACATTTTAATTCAACCCTTAAATTAGATTTATTTCCTCGTCGAGTCGCTTCATGAATAAAATCTCGCGTAAACTCCCGTTGGAGAAACTCGTCCCGGGTCTGGGAGTCTATCCCCGAGGTTTGGGACAGAGAAACAAGCTGTGTGATGTCATTAAATAGCGAAGAATTAATTTAATTTATCATCTGCTAAATAAGCTTTAAACGCGTTTTAAGGAAGGCGGAGAACAGCCCCGCGCTGCTCGGTCCCGCGGCTCTTTGCGCGCGGCGCTAACCGCATCTCCAATCTGTTTAAATGACTAACCGGAGCCGCGGCGTGGCACGTGCAAACGCGACTTGGAGTTGGGTTTAGCTTTGTAAAGACACGGGGGCGCGAGGAGAGAGATTCGGAGTCTGTGTCGGCTCCAGCGGGCTGTCGGTGGAGCCGAGCCCGGCGGAGGGGACCAGGGAGGCGGCGTGAGGCGCAGCCGCGCACCGCTGAAACCGTCCGAACTACCGGGGAACCAGACCGGTTATAACGGACGGGCTGGGGGTCTGCCTGACATTTAGTTTGTTTGTTGAAAACACATTTTAGCTTGACTTCCCCCCCCCCCCCCTGAATTATTAACAAATCCAGTTACTTTTACATCGATTTCTTTAAGGATTTAAACCGGGCGCCTTAAAGGTCCTCGTGCGCCGGGGTTCCCTCCGAAGTCTTTCTGGTTCTGACTTATTTAATCCTTCTCCAGATCCACACGTGCACGGCTTCGTCCTCTCTCTTTAGTTTGATGGTTTTAATTTTTTTAATTTTTCTGGATCATAACTGACACTGAAGCTCTACTTCGTTGTTGGACTTTTAGTTTGAACTTGGTGTTCTCGCGTCTTTCTGCGGACGGATCCCGGAGGACGGGACCGGGACTCTCACCTTCTAACTGGGGCTTTCTGCGGACGGATCCCGGAGGACGGGACCGGGACTCTCACCTTCTAACTGGGGCTTTTTTAAAACCGGCTCGGCCGCGCAGAGAGAAGCGGAGCAGAGACAGCTGAGCAGTTGCGTGTTTCTGGGTGATGTTTTTACCTCTGGGCCGCTGTGTTGGCGTCCAAAATCCCCGCGCCCTGCATCCAGGAGCGGACCGGGGTCATGCCGGTGGGGAGCGGCTCCTCCTTCATGGTCAGGGCCCCCCGGGGGAGGCTGTCCTGGATGGAGAACATCAAAGTGTCCTTCTGGGAGCTTCTGTCTTCACCAGAAAAAAGAAAGAAGCAGAAGAATAATCCTCCCCGTACCGGCGAACTCAAACAAGCCCAGGACCACCTGGATTAAGGTGGAGAAGAAGAGGAGCGATGCGGAAGGAGGGAAGGAGGGGAGGGGTGGAGGACACACGAGCGAGAGAGCGAGAGAGCGAGCGAGCTTTCCCCCCAAAGTACCGGGTACTGATCCAAAAGAAGAGCCGGGCTCCCTCTGGGTTTCTCCCGGGGTGGTTTTAGATCCCAGCAGCCAGGCAGTCCGCGCTCTAAAACCGGCGTTTCTGTGAAGTTAGAGGAGGACGGAGAGAGAGAGAGAGAGGGGGAGAGAGGAGGGAGAGAGGAGGGAGAGAGAGGAGAGAATCAGCCGGGATCTGGAGAGCCTGACGCCGGGAGAGCGGAGCGTGGAGAGCCGGGGATCAGAGGGAGAAGAGCGGAGAGACGCGCGCGGATTGTGGAAGAAATGAAAAGTGCACGGGATGAAAAACAAGCCCGCGCTTCAAAAAGGAGTAAAACGAAATGATTAGCAAACAAGAGGGAGGGACGGACCGCGGAAGGCTGCGGGTCCCGGGGGAGCAGGGGGATTGGGCAGCGAGAACTCTCTTCCCCCTCCCTCCCCGGCTCTTTATGGCTCCTCTGTCCCGGCGGAGAGCTCCTTCTCCCGGGGACCGGGGCTCCGCGGATCCCGGGGGACCGGCGCGGACCGGGAGGGGCGGGGACGCCACCAAAGAAGGACACTTTATTTGAATACTCGTCGCACCGCTGGCATTGGCATTGGCTGGAAGTCTCGCGTTGCGTCACACACGCACGCCAAATAAGGGTTTCCGCGTGTCCGGCCGTGCGCGCTCTGAAGAACCAAGTTCTTAAAGTGTGGACCGAGAGATCTGATCTGAGGAGGGAACGCGCCGACGGCCGCGTGATGGACACGTTTTAAACACTCAGACACGCGGACGGGATGCTTCACTCACGTTAAACACACACACACACACACACACACGTACACACACACACACACACACACACGTACACACACACACACACACACAG
>NW_023265740.1:0-4923 GCF_013103735.1 Etheostoma cragini
TATATATATATATATATATATATATATATATAGCGCCTTTCACAAAACCCAAGGACAATGGAGATGGGTCTCTTCTTCTCATCGGGCTGTAAAGTCATTACAAAAAGCTGCATATTTGGATGGAGCTGTTCATTTGTTATATTTAAAAGTTAAAGGGCCATATTTTCAGGGGTCATAACTGTATTTTGAGGTTGTACCAGAATAGGTTTCCATGGTTTCCTTTTCAAAAAACACCATGGTGTTGCAAATACCTGCAGATCCTCTTATGTGGAAAAAGAGGTCATCAAAAGTCACTCTAAAGCTACAACGATTAATTGATTAATCGATTAGTTGCCAACTTTTTAGTTTGTTCCGTGTCCCTTCTGCTAACATGGAGACGGCCATATTGATAAGTGGCCGTGAAGCACTTTTTAAATATTAACTTGAACTTAAACAGTTTTTGGGCCTGGGACTGAAAACATTTTATTTGGATTAAGTCGCTAAAAATGAAGCCAGATTTACGTTGAAGCGTGCGGATTTAAAGCAACTTTCAACTACGAAGAAGAAACCCAATTTCTTCTGGATTTTTCCATTCAGCAAACTGGTCCAAACAGGTCGCTAAGTCCAACACAAAGAATCGGACTCACGCCAGATGATTCTGGGGCATTATGCTGCTGAGAGAAACGACTGAGTCATGAGTAGCCACCTTTCCTCTCAGCAGTGGAAACCATTCATCTATCAATGCTCTCTTTTGTAAAGCTCTTGTAAGCACTTGCAGCGTTCTGTTATGCATCAAAAAAACACTGTGTTATCCCTCATGTTTTCCTAAATCAATGTTATTTTCCATCTTTGTATGTAAACATTGAGCTGCTTTTAAGCATGCGCCAACTGCCTTTAACCCTCTTGTTGTCCCCATGTTGTCTTCATGTTGTCCCCATGTTGTCCCCATCTTGTCCCCATGTTGTGCCCATGTTGTCCCCATCTTGTCCTCAAGTTGTCCTCATGTTGTCCCCATGTTGTCCTCATGTTGTCCCTATGTTGTCCCCATGTTGTCCTCATGTTGTCCCCATGTTGTCCCGATGTTGTCCCCATGTTGTCCTATATCAATGTTCTTCTTAATTCCCCAAAATAACATGATTGATTCCCACCCAACGCTCTTTGGCAAGTACAAATCTCTACTTTCATTAATTTTGAGGCGTCTTATTCAATTTTATAGCATTGTAAAACAAATTGAAGTGTTTTTGAAATAGTATTGAGTAAAAGTTGACATATTCCAGTCTGTGATTATCATCAACATCCATTCCTTTAATTTTAGTCTCAATAATTCCTAATTTCTGCTTTTCTAACTCAAACATTAGGTATAATTTCCTATAAATGAGGTTTTTTGACCATACATTCCAAAAATAACTGTAAAACTAAAGTGAGACAAACATTGAACAAAAGCATCAAAGATGAAATAAGGGACAAAAATGTAAGAAAAAGTTAAGAACATCAACAACAACAAAAAAGCCTCAGTAAAAGTGTTGATTTTCATTTTCATTTCATTTTGAGGGGAAGACAAGGGTTAAAGCATCCGAAACCTGCGACGTGGACACAAGTGCAGCAGGTCACTTTCAGGAATAAAAACCCAGAATTGAAAATGAACATCAGCTGTGTTGTAGTCCACGGGATACGCAAGGTATACGCCGTACACCCACTAAGAAAGCTCCAGGATTTCCGTATACCCAAATAAAAATGTGCAATGACACGTTGCAACATAGTTTTGAGACAGAACTTAAACTTCAGCTATTTTTTTTCGCTAATACGGGTCAGGTAATTGTTATTTTTTGTAATATTTAACCTTTATTTAACCAAGAAATCCCTTAAGATTGAAATCTCTTCTCCGAGGGAGACCTGGCCGAGACGGCTCACCAGTTACAGAAAAACAGCAGAGTCAAAATCACACATAAAGCAAAGGAACGGGTCACATGGCAGTTGCATTTTTGAATTACATGGCATTGTAACATGGCCATTGTAACATGTAACATGTGACCACAAACGGAACAAACGCTGCAGAACATGCAGAAAGACTAACGTAGTACAACCATAAACTAGATCACCATCCGGTAATATGAATATTGGGAACAAGTTGTAATTCTAATCTGGTCGTTACCACCAAATACTGAAGTTTAAATTGACCAGAATTGATTTTTAATTACATTGCTAAAAGCAACCTGATCTCAGGTTAAGGAAAAGAACAACGAATTAGTTTAGGAAAAGATCAATGGGTTAGTTTAGGAAAAGAACAATGGGAAAAGAGCAACGGGTTAGTTTAGGAAAAGAACAACGGATTAGTTTAGGAAAAGATCAACGGGTTAGTTTAGGAAAAGGACAACGGATTAGTTTAGGAAAAGATCAACGGGTTAGTTTAGGAAAAGGACAACGGATTAGTTTAGGAAAAGAACAACGGAATAGTTTAGGAAAAGATCAACGGGTTAGTTTAGGAAAAGAACAACGGAATAGTTTAGGAAAAGATCAACGGGTTAGTTTAGGAAAAGGACAGGTGAGTTTAGGAAAAGAACGGGGTAGTTTAGGAAAACAACAGCGGGTTAGTTTAGGAAAAGATCAATGAGTTACTTTAGGAAAAGATCAACGGGTTAGGTTTAGGAAAAGATCAATGGGTTAGGTTTAGGAAAAGATCAGCGGGTTGGGTTTAGGAAAAGATCAATGGGTTAGGTTTAGAAAAAGATCAGCGGGTTGGGTTTAGGAAAAGATCTATGGGTTAGTTTAGGAAAAGATCAGCGGGTTGGGTTTAGGAAAAGATCTATGGGTTAGTTTAGGAAAAGAACAACAACTGTGTTTAGGAAAAGTTTAACGGGTTAGGTTTAGAAAAAGATCAACGGTTTAGTTTTGGTAAAGATCAACGGGTTGGGTTTAGGAAAAAAAGAACAGGACTTTTGGGTCCCAATACCGATTTTTGGGCTTTTATATACTCATTACCGTTGTTGCTCTCAGTGCTACGTTGCCTTCTCATTGACTTTACTTTGGCATTGTTTTCCAGCGGAAACGTCCGGGTCTGAAGAGCCAATGTTACTAATGTTAAGCTAATCTACTTCTCACTTGATTTATTACCTTGATAAACATTTTCATAATGAGTTCATGGTCTCAATCGTTAGTTCCAAGTCTTCTTCAATACGGCATGATGTTCTTGTAGTAAAATATGGTCTAGACCTGCTCTAACTGTAAATTACAAAGCGGTCTAGACCTGCTCTATCTGTAAATTATAGAGAGGTCTAGACCTGCTCTATCTGTACATTATAGAGCGGTCTAGACCGGCTCTATCTGTAAATTATAGAGCGGTCTAGACCGGCTCTATCTGTAAATTATAGAGAGGTCTAGACCTGCTCTATCTGTACATTATAGAGAGGTCTAGACCTGCTCTATCGGTAAATTACAGAGCGGTCTAGACCGGCTCTATCTGTAAATTATAGAGCGGTCTAGACCTGCTCTATCGGTAAATTACAGAGCGGTCTAGACCTGCTCTATCTGTAAACTTTAGAGCGGTCTGGACCTGCTCTATCTGTAAAGTGTCTCAACGTAAGTCTTGTTATGATTTGACAATATAAATAAATTGAATTGAATCCAATCCACGTCATTTACTTCCAACATTTTGAGTCGGTACATGCCCTAAAACGGCGAATGAAGTCCGTGCACGTACCGTCAGGTGCTGGAACAGCCAGGCTCTCAGGATGTTGGTTGCCACTTTGGGGAAGATGCCTTTCTTTTTGTTGTGCAGCTTGTCTCTGTCGGGGTCTTCGTCGTCCCCCGTGCTCGGGGAAGCCATGCCGTTATCCAGGCAGTCACCTGGGCAACACAGCGAGGAGAAGACCCAAACGTTATTTTACAGACTCGACAAGAAACCGACGTTTTTGTAGATACTAAACAGGCTGGTTGGTAACCTAGTCTCGCTTTCCATTCAGCAACAATGCATTTTTTCCCCTTACTGTAATGAAAATGAACCAAAGCGTGACATCAAAACCGAGGTACACACCAAACTGGGGGGGGGGGGTTGGGGGTCACCAGACGCCTCCCAATACAATATCATCACAACACTTATGTCACGATATGATATCATCGCGATTTTTAACATATTGCAATATTTGGCGACATATCGCAATTTATAGCCTTTTTTCCAACTTCTGATATATATACATACCTCTACTAACTACAGTAATTGGGGGAAGGGGAGGGGGGAGGGGGGGGGGACCCCTTCATCCTCCCCTGAAATCTACGCCCATGTTTACCATATTCCCACTGGTTGCAGAGCGCTGCTACGCAGCCAGCTAGCTTACATTAGCATGTTTCACTCATATGTCTTTTCAACCAAGGCTAACCAGGTGCTGGTTCTGGTTCTGGTCCTGCTGCCAGTTCGGTGCTGGTTCTACTCCAGTTATCTAAGAAGCAGCTGGATCTTCCCCAGCTTGAGAGCCAGCAGACCGGTGGTGTCCTCCCCAGACCACGGTGGTTCTGGTTTCCCATCCATGTCCAAAGCTAACATTAACAGCTCTCTATGGTTAACAGCTGACCAGGGTTTTCAAAATGGCCGCCAGAAGTTTTTGTTTTAGAAAGTCATGATAACCCCCCACTCCCCCCCCAACCCCCTGCACCTGACGTAACCGGTTCTTATCTCTAGACCAGCGCTAAGTTGGTGCTGAGTTGGAACCTGTGTTCTCGGCCCAGAGCCAGGTTTACTTGTGTGGAAAAGCAAAGAACCGGTTCGATGTTTGGCACAGACTCCAAACCAGCACCAGAACCGCCTCGGTGGAAAAGACACATCAGAGTCCACGTGTCCTCTGAGCACTTTTCTGCCCATTAACTACGCCTAACAAACACATGGCTTCACTCGTGTGCTCTCCCTGCCCAGAGTTCCCCAGATGGTGAGTGGATTCGCCGGCGTGCTCTGCT
>NW_023265742.1:0-192 GCF_013103735.1 Etheostoma cragini
TATATATATATATATATATATATATATATATATATATATATCTTCTTTCTACCTCCAAAACACCTCCATTATACTAATGTCATCATGGAAAACATGAACCATCATACACCTGGGGATAATAATTCAACTTATAATACATTCCTTTACTAATACTCGGTAGAACTTTTAGGAGGAACTCCCCTTTAAGTGTTA
>NW_023265742.1:202-348 GCF_013103735.1 Etheostoma cragini
AAACATTAACAATCCTGTCAGGATACGTTAAAAACACAAAATAACTCATTACATAGTTAGCAGCTAGCAGTTAGCATTAATTAGCCTGTGCCTATGTTATCTCCTAACATATACCTACCTCTCCGTCTCTGCTGATTGGGAATGAT
>NW_023265742.1:435-621 GCF_013103735.1 Etheostoma cragini
GCTTTCAGACAGGTTACTCAAGTCACATCTACGTCTTCAAGCTTAGTTGGAGGCTGCGCAGTAACGCTCAGCATCACCGGGAAAGAGCTTCTAATAGACTTCACTGGTGGGGGTCGAGGCAAGATGGCGGACTGAGCAGTCGCGGTTTTCCGAGCTCTTCACAAGTAGTCCCAAAATATGGTTAAA
>NW_023265742.1:895-1084 GCF_013103735.1 Etheostoma cragini
TAACAAGACTATTCTGGAGGCGATACTTGCCCTGGAAAAGAGAGTTGAAGTGCAGCTTGCCGACTTAAGTGAGCGCACGAAACAAAGCAGTACCATGATTGCTAGCTTAGAGAAGACAGTTCAATTCAACACGGAGGTACTGACTGAATGTAAAAAGAAAGTTGAAGATTTGGAGAAAGAAAATGTCCA
>NW_023265744.1:0-1588 GCF_013103735.1 Etheostoma cragini
TATGTCGAAAAATGTCATAAAAACGTCATAGTATAGTATGTCGAAAGAAATCATAAAAAAGTCATAGTATAGTATGTCGAAAGAAATAATAAAAAAGTCATAGTATAGTATGTCGAATAATGTCATAAAAAAGTCATAGTATAGTATGTCGAAAGAAATCATAAAAAAGTCATAGTATAGTATGTCGAAAACAATCATTAAAAAGTCATAGTATAATATGTCGAAAAAAAAGTCATAGTATAGTATGTCGAAAGAAAACATAAAAAAGTCATAGTGTAATATGTCGAAAAACGTCATAGTATAGTAAGTCGAAAAAAATCATTAAAAAGTCATAGTATAATATGTCGAAAAACGTCATAGTATAGTGTGTAAAAAACAAATCATAAAAATGTCATAGTATAGTACGTAAAAAAAACCGTCATAGTATAGTATGTCGAAAGAAATCATAAAAAAGTCATAGTATAATATGTCGAAAGAAATTATAAAAAAGTCATAGCATAGTATGTCGAAAGAAATCATAAAAAAGTAATAGTATAGTATGTCGAAAAATGTCATAAAAAAGTCATAGTATAGTATGTTGAAAAATGTCATAAAAAAGTCATAGTATAGTATGTCGAAAGAAATCATAAAAAAGTAATAGTATAGTATGTCGAAAAATGTCATAAAAAAGTCATAGTATAGTATGTCGAAAGAAATCATAAAAAAGTAATAGTATAGTATGTCGAAAAATGTCATAAAAAAGTCATAGTATAGTATGTCGAAAGATATCATAAAAAAGTAATAGTATAGCATGTCGAAAACAATCATTAAAAAGTCATAGTATAGTATGTCGAAAAATGTCATAAAAAAGTCATAGTATAGTATGTCGAAAAATGTCATAAAAAAGTCATAGTATAGTATGTCGAAAAATGTCATAAAAACGTCATAGTATAGTATGTCGAAAGAAATCATAAAAAAGTCATAGTATAGTATGTCAAAAAAAACGTCATATTATAGTATGTCAAAAACAAATCATAAAAATGTTATAGTATAGTATGTTGAAAACAATCATAAAAAAGTCATAGTATTGTATGTCGAAAAACGTCATAGCATAGTATGTTGAAAAAAAAGTCATAGGTCATAGTATAGTATGTTGAAAAAAAAGTCATAGTATAGTATGTCAAAAAAATCATTAAAAAGTCATAGTATAATATGTCGAAAAACGTCATAGTATAGTGTGTAAAAAACAAATCATAAAAATGTCATAGTATAGTACGTAAAAAAACCGTCATAGTATAGTATGTCGAAAAAAACGTCATGGTATAGTATGTCGAAAGAAATCATAAAAAAGTCATAGTATAGCATGTCAAAAAATGTCATAAAAACGTCATAGTATAGTATGTCGAAAAAAAGTCATAGTATAGTATGTCAAAAAATGTCATAGTATAGTATGTCGAAAAAAAAGTCATAGTATAGTATGTCAAAAAAAAGTCATAGTATAGTAAATAGTATAGTATATATATATAGTATAGTAGTCTGGGTGTGTAGTCTGGATGTGTAGTCTGGATGTGTAGTCTAGATAAGTAGTCTGGATGTGTAGTCTGGATGA
>NW_023265745.1:0-2597 GCF_013103735.1 Etheostoma cragini
CCCTGAGGTAGTGAAGTATTCCCTGAGGTAGTGAAGTACTCCCTGAGGTAGTGAAGTATTCCCTGAGGTAGTGAAGTATTCGCTGAGGTAGTGAAGTATTCCCTGAGGTAGTGAAGTATTCCCTGAGGCAGTGAAGTATTCCCTGAGGCAGTGAAGTATTCCCTGAGGTAGTGAAGTATTCCCTGAGGTAGTGAAGTATTCCCTGAGATAGTGAAGTACTCCCTCAGGTAGTGAAGTACTCCCTCAGGTAGTGAAGTACTCCCCGAGGTAGTGAAGTATTCCCTGAGGTAGTGAAGTATTTGCTGAGGCAGTGAAGTATTCCCTGAGGTAGTGAAGTATTCCCTGAGGTAGTAAAGTATTCCCTGAGGCAGTGAAGTATCCCCTGAGGTAGTGAAGTATTCCCTGAGGTAGAGTGAAGTATCCCCTGAGGTAGTGAAGTATTCCCTGAGGTAGTGAAGTATTCCCTGAGGTAGTGAAGTACACCCTTAGGTAGTGAAGTTTTCCCTGAGGTAGTGATGTACTCCCTGAGGTAGTGAAGTATTCCCTGAGGTAGTGAAGTACTCCCTGAGGTAGTGAAGTATTCCCTGAGGTAGTGAAGTACTCCCTGAGGTAGTGAAGTTTTCCCTGAGGTAGTGAAGTTCTCCCTGAGGTAGTGAAGTATTCCCTGAGGTAGTGAAGTTTTCCCTGAGGTAGTGAAGTATTCCCTGAGGTAGTGAAGTATTCAGTTAGGTAGTGAAGTACTCCCTGAGGTAGTGAAGGATTCCCTGAGGTAGTGAAGTATTCAGTTAGGTAGTGAAGTACTCCCTGAGGTAGTGAATTTCTCCCTGAGGTAGTGAAGTACTCCCTGAGGTAGTGAAGTTTTCCCTGAGGTAGTGAAGTACTTCCTGAGGTAGAGTGAAGTATTCCCTGAGGTAGTGAAGTATTCCCTGAGGTAGTGAAGTACTCCCTGAGGTAGTGAAGTACTCCCTGAGGTAGTGAAGTATTCAGTTAGGTAGTGAAGTACTCCCTGAGGTAGTGAATTTCTCCCTGAGGTAGTGAATTTCTCCCTGAGGTAGTGAAGTACTCCCTGAGGTAGTGAAGTATTCCCTGAGGTAGTGAAGTTTTCCCTGAGGTAGTGAAGTACTTCCTGAGGTAGAGTGAAGTATTCCCTGAGGTAGTGAAGTACTCCCTGAGGTAGTGAAGTACTCCCTGAGGTAGTGAAGTACTCCCTGAGGTAGTGAAGTTCTCCCTGAGGTAGTGAACTGTAATGTATCACGAGAAGCTGGCGGTTTGATTCCTCGTGGTCGTCTTCCTCTCCAGCCTTGTCCAAGCCCCAGATCCAGACCCCGCCTGAGGCCCGCTCCGGCCCAGTGGAGGTGGCCCTCCCTGGGCTGGTGTTTGACCTGAGCTCCCTGGTCCTCTACGGAGCTCAGGCCGTTCCTGTGCGGCTAAAGATTCTTCTGGACCGTCTCTACAGCATCCTGACCCAAGATCAGGTACGGCATGGGGACGTCCCGATCAGAGCCAATACGGGCTTTTTAAAATCCCAAACAATTCAATTCAAATCACTTTTTTCATCTCCAGGGGGCAATTAAATGACATAAAGAGCATCATACATGTGTCATGTGTCAATGACTTTTTAATGTCTGCAGGTCGGCCACATACTGCACACACTGGGCTGGAGTTTGGGGGATTATATTCGAGGCTACATGCTGCAGGTAACACGTGGAACGGTCTACCATAACGTGTGTTGTCCTGGATGCTTTAGGGTGGTGATGTTCTCAGTTTGACCTATCTGATTTAAATTTGTATAAATCTGCGAAAAATGTTGGGGGAAATCAGCAAAACATCTGCCAAAAATCTAGGGGAAATACTGGGGAAAATCTGCGAAACTTTTGCGGAAAATCTAGGGAAAGTTTTGGCGGACATCAGCAAAAGATCTGCGAAAAAAATCTAGGAAAAAATCTGGGAAAATCTGCATAAAATCTAGGGGAAAATCTGAGGAAAATCTAGGGAGAATTCTAGGAAAATCTGCAATTTGCTGCATTTTTTGATTCTTTTCTTTAATTCAAAGATATTTGACTTATTCTACAAAATAAAAGCTGGTCACTAAGCTCTCCATGCGTCTTGATTTGAGGTTATTTCTCCCCTCAGCACCCCAGTGGGACGGTGTTGGACCGCTGGCTGATGGTGACCCCTGAAGAAGAGCTCCTCATCCTCAGACAGTTCCTTCGCTTTGGCGAGACGCGCCCCATCGTCGAGTTGATGACGCTTCAGCGCCGGGCGACTGCCGGCCCCCCCTCTGATCCAGAGCTTCACCCCGACCCGAAGAGCCACGCACTGGACATGGAGCAGAACGGGGCGAGTCCAGAATGGTTTGGGACCACAGGAAGAGACCCGCATCCAGTGGAGACCAATCCTGTTGTCCCCCATTTAGAAAACTGTCCCGGAGGAGCGGCTCTTCTTCTGCCGTTCCACCATCCGAGCTCCGCGTTACACCGTCTGGGTCCTCCGCCCGAGGTAATTAAATGAAATTGCTAACAATTCCCCCTGCTCTGTTGTTTCCCCCTTCTCATTCCCCCTGCTCTGGCATTTCCCCCTCTCATTCCCCCTGCTCT
>NW_023265746.1:0-6790 GCF_013103735.1 Etheostoma cragini
AAAAAGTCATAGTATAGCGTGTCAAAAATGTCGTGAAAAGTCATAGTATAGCATGTCGAAAAAAGTCATAAAAAGACAAAGTATAGCATGTGAAAAAAAGACACAGTAAAGTATGTCATATAAAGTCATAGTATAGTATGTCGTAAAAAGTCATAGTATAGCATGTCAAAAAAAGTCATAAAAAGTCATAGTAAAGTATGTCAAAAAAAGTAATAAAACGTCATAGTATAGTATCTAAAAAAAAGTCATAGTATAGCATGTTGAAAAAAGTCATAAAAAGTCATACTGTAGTATGTCAAAAAAGTCATAGTATAGTATGTCGAAAAAAGTAATAAAAAGTCATGGCATAGTATGTCGAAAAAGTCATAGTATAGTATGTCGAAAAAAGTCATATGATAGCATGTCGAAAAAAGTAATAAAAAGTCATGGCATTTCATGTCAAAAAAAGACACAGTATAGTATGTCATAAAAAGTTATAGTACAGTATGTCAAAACAAGTCATCGTATAGCTTGTCGAAAAAAGTCATAAAAAGTCATAATATAGTATGTCGAAAAATTCAAAGTGTAGTATGTCGAAAAAAGTCATAGTATAGCATGTTGAAAAAAGTCAGATAAAGTCATAGTATATATGTCGAAAAAGTCATAGTATAGTATGTCGAAAAAAGTAATAAAAAGTCATGTCATTTTATGTCAAAAAAAGACACAGTATAGTATGTCATAAAAAGTCATAGTACAGTATGTCATAAAACGTCATCGTATAGCTTGTCGAAAAAAGTAATGTAAACTCATGGTATAGTATGTCGAAAAAGTCATAGTGTAGTATGTCGAAAAAAGTCATAGTATTGCATGTTGAAAAAAGTCATAAAAAGTCATAGTATATATGTCGAAAAAGTCATAGTATAGCATGTCAAAAAAAGTCATAAAAAGTCATAGTATAGCATCTCGAATAAAGTCATAAAAAGTCATAGTATAGCATGTTGAAAAAAGTCATAAAAAGTCATAGCATAGCATGTTGAAAAAAGTCATAAAAAGTCATGGCATTTTATGTCAAAACAGACACAGTATAGTATGTCATAAAAAGTCATTGTACAGTATGTCATAAAAAGTCATAGTATAGTATGTCGAAAAATGTCGTAGTATAATATGTCAAAAAAAGTCATTAAAAGTCATAGTATAGTACTGTGAAAAAGTCATAGAGTATGTTGAAAAATGCCATAGTATAGCATGTCGAAAAAAGTCATAAAAAGTCATAGTATAGCATGTCAAAAAAAGTCATAAAACATCATAGTATAGTATCTAAAAAAAAAGTCATAGTATAGCATGTCGAAAAAAGTAATAAAAAGTCATAGCATACCATGTCAAAAAAAGACACAGTATAGTATGTCATATAAAGTCATAGTTAAGTATGTCATAAAATGTCATAGTATAGATTATCGAAAAAAAGTCATGTAAACTCATAGTATATTATGTCGAAAAAGTCATAGTATAATAGGTCGAAAAAAGTCATAGTATAGCATGTCGACAAAAGTCATAAAAAGTCATAGTATAGTTGTCATAAAAAGTCATAGTATAGCATGTCGAATAAAGTCATAATATAGTATGTCAAAAAAAGACGTGGTACATTATGTTGAAAAAAGTCATAAAAAGTCATAGTATAATATGTGTCATGGTTCAGTTGGCCGTGAGTATTGTTTTTCCCTGCATTTTTCTCCTGTCCTGTTTTCTGTTTTGTTTCTCCCTCTTCCTCCCCGTCGCCTGTCCAAAGCCAGCTGATTGCCAACACCTGCCGCCAGTCTGCCAGCAGCAATCATCTCCTCCATCATGTAAACTCATAGCACAGTCTGTATAAACGTAATAAAAAGTCATAGTATAGCATGTTGAAAAAAGTCATGAAAGTCATAGTATAGCATGTCAAAAAAGTCATAAAAAGTCATAGTATAGCGTGTCAAAAAAAGTCATAGTATAGCATGTCAAAAAAGTCATAGTATAGTATGTTTAAAAAAGTAATGAAATGTAATAGTTTAGCATGTCTACAAATGTAATAGTATAGTATGTCGTAAAAAATCCTAGTATAGTATGTCCTAAAAAGTCATAGTATAGCATGTTGAAAAAAGTCATAAAAAGTCATAGTATAGCATGTTGAAAAAAGTCATAAAAAGCCATAGTATAGCATGTCGAAAAAAGTAATAAAAAGTCATGGCATTTTATGTCAAAAACACACACAGTATAGTATGTCATAAAAAGTCATAGTATAGCGTGTCAAAAATGTCGTGAAAAGTCATAGTATAGCATGTCGAAAAATGTCATGAAAAGTCATAGTATAGCATGTCGAAAAAAGTCATAAAAAGTCATAGTATAGCATGTCGAAAAAAGTCATAAAAAGCCATAGTATAGCATGTTAAAAACACACACAGTATAGCATGTCATAAAAAGTCATAGTATAGCGTGTCAAAAATGTCGTGAAAAGTCATAGTATAGCATGTTGAAAAATGTCATGAAAAGTCATAGTATAGCATGTCGAATAAAGTCATAGTATTGTATGTTGAAAAAAGTCGTAGTATAATATGTTACAAACAGTCATAGTATAGTTTGTCAAAAAAGTCATAAAAAGTCATAGAATAGAATTTCTAAAAAGTCATAGTATAGTATGTCAAAAAAAGTTATAGTATAGCATGTCAAAAAAGTCATGAAAAGTCATAGTATAGCATGTCGAAAAAAGTCATAAAAAGTCATGGTATAGGATGTCAAAAAAAGTCATAAAAAGTCATAGTATAGCGTGTCAAAAAATGTCATAGTATAGCATGTCAAAAAAGTCATAGTATAGTATGTTTAAAAAAGTTATGAAATGTAATAGTTAAGCATGTCTACAAATGTAATAGTATAGTATGTCGTAAAAAATCCTAGTATAGTATGTCCAAAAAAGTCATAGTATAGTGAAGTCGAAAAAAGTCATAGTAGAGTATGTAATAAAAAGTCATAGTATAGCATGTCGAAAACAGTCATGTAAACTCATAGTACAGTATGTAAAAAAGTAATAAAAAGTCATAGTATAGCATGTTGAAAAAAGTCATGAAAGTCATAGTATAGCATGTCCAAAAAAGTCATAAAAAGTCATAGTATAGCGTTTCAAAAAAAGTCATAGTATAGTATGTTTAAAAAAGTAATGAAATGTAATAGTTTAGCATGTCTACAAATGTAATAGTATAGTATGTCGTAAAAAGTCATCGTATAGCTTGTCAAAAAAAGTAATGTAAACTCATAGTACAGTATGTCGAAAAAGTCATAGTGTAGTATGTCGAAAAACTTCATAGTATAGCATGTTGAAAAAAGTCATAAAAAGTCATAGTATATTTGTCGAAAAAAGTCATAGTATAGCATGTCGAAAAAAGTCATAAAAAGTCATAGTATAGCATGTCGAAAAAAGTCATAAAAAGCCATAGTATAGCATGTCGAAAAAAGTAATAAAAAGTCATGGCATTTTATGTCAAAAACAGACACAGTATAGTATGTCATAAAAAGTCATAGTATAGCGTGTCAAAAATGTCGTGAAAAGTCATAGTATAGCATGTCAAAAAATGTCATGAAAAGTCATAGTGTAGCATGTCGAATAAAGTCATAGTATTGTATGTTGAAAAAAGTCGTAGTATAATATGTTAAAAACAGTCATAGTATAGTGTGTCAAAAAAGTCATAAAAAGTCATAGAATAGAATTTCTAAAAAGTCATAGTATAGTATGTTGAAAAAAGTTATAGTATAGCATGTCAACAAAGTCATGAAAAGTCATAGTATAGCATGTCGAAAAAAGTCATAAAAAGTCATGGTATAGGATGTCAAAAAAAGTCATAAACAGTCATAGTATAGCGTGTCAAAAAATGTCATAGTATAGCATGTCAAAAAAGTCATAGTATAGAATATTTAAAAAAGTTATGAAATGTAATAGTTAAGCATGTCTACAAATGTAATAGTATAGTATGTCGTAAAAAATCCTAGTATAGTATGTCCTAAAAAGTCATAGTGTAGAATGTTGAAGAAAGTCATAGTATAATGTGTCGAAAAAAATCATAGTATAGCATGTAGAAAACAGTAATACAAAGTAATAGTTTAGCATGTCGAAAAAGTCACAAAAAGTCATAGTATATTATATAAAAAAGGTCATTAAAAAGTCCTAGTAAAGCATGTCAAAAAAAGTCATGAAAAGTCATAGTATAGTATGTTGAACGAATTTATAAAAAGCCATAGTATAGCATGTCAAAAAAAGACATAGAATAGTACATAATTAAAAGACATAGTATAGTATGTCATAAAAACTCATAGTATAGTATGTCATAAAAAGTTATCGTATAGCTTGTCGAAAAAAGTAATGTAAACTCATAGTACAGTATGTCGAAAAAGTCATAGTGTAGTATGTCGAAAAAAGTCATAGTATAGCATGTTGAAAAAAGTCAGAAAAAGTCATAGTATAGCATTTTGAAAAATGTCATAAAAACTCATAGTATAGCATGTCGAAAAAAGTAATAAAAAGTCATGGAATTTTATGTCAAAAACAGACACAGTATAGTATGTCATAAAAAGTCATAGTATAGCGTGTCAAAAATGTCGTGAAAAGTCATAGTATAGCATGTCGAAAAATGTCATGAAAAGTCATAGTATAGCATGTCGAATAAAGTCATAGTATTGTATGTTGAAAAAAGTCGTAGTATAATATGTTAAAAACAGTCATAGTATAGTGTGTCAAAAAAGTCATAAAAAGTCATAGAATAGAATTTCTAAAAAGTCATAGTATAGTATGTCGAAAAAAGTTATAGTATAGCATGTCAAAAAAGTCATGAAAAGTCATAGTATAGCATGTTGAAAAAAGTCATGAAAGTCATAGTATAGCATGTCAAAAAAAGTCATGAAAAAAGTCATAGTATAGCGTGTCAAAAAAAGTCATAGTATAGTATGTTTAAAAAAGTAATGAAATGTAATAGTTTAGCATGTCTACAAATGTCATAGTATAGTATGTCGTAAAAAATCCTAGTATAGTATGTCCTAAAAAGTCGTAGTATAGTATGTCGAAAATAGTCATAGTGTAGTATGTTGAAGAAAGTCATGCAATAATATGTTGATAAAAGTCATAAATTGTCATAGTATAGTATGTCAAAAATGTCATAAAAAGGCAAAGAAAAGCACGTTGATAAAAGTTATGAAATGTCATAATATTGAATGTCAAAAAAAGTCATTAAAAAGTCAAAGTAAAGCATGTCGAAAAAAGTCATAGTATAGTTTGTCGAAAAAAGTCATAGTATAATGTGTCAAAAAAAATCATAGTATAGCATGTAGAAAACAGTAATACAAAGTAATAGTTTAGCATGTCGAAAAAAGTCACAGAAATTCATAGTATATTATGTAAAAAAAGTCATTAAAAAGTCATAGTAAAGCATGTCAAAAAAAGTCATGAAAAGTCATAGTATAGTATGTTGAACAAATTTATAAAAAGCCATAGTATAGCATGTCAAAAAAGACATAGAATAGTACGTAATTAAAAGTCATAGTATAGTATGTCATAAAAAGTCATAGTATAGTATGTCATAAAAAGTCATCGTATAGCTTGTCGAAAAAAGTAATGTAAACTCATAGTACAGTATGTCGAAAAAGTCATAGTGTAGTATGTCGAAAAAAGTCATAGTATAGCATGTTGAAAAAATTCATAAAAAGTCATAGTATAGCATGTCGAAAAAAGTCATAAAAAGCCATAGTATAGCATGTCGAAAAAAGTAATAAAAAGTCATGGCATTTTATGTCAAAAACAGACACAGTATAGTATGTCATAAAAAGTCATAGTACAGCGTGTCAAAAATGTCGTGAAAAGTCATAGTATAGCATGTCGAAAAATGTCATGAAAAGTCATAGTATAGCATGTCGAATAAATTCATAGTATTGTATGTTGAAAAAAGTCGTAGTATAATATGTTAAAAAAAGTCATAGTATAGTGTGTCAAAAAAGTCATAGAATAGAATTTCTAAAAAGTCATAGTATAGTATGTCGAAAAAAGTTATAGTATAGCATGTCAAAAAAGTCATGAAAAGTCATAGTATAGCATGTCGAAAAAAGTCATAAAAAGTCATGGTATAGTATGTCAAATAAAGTCATAAAAAGTCACAATATAGTATGTCAAATAAAGTCATAGTACAGTATGTCGATAAAAGACATAGTATAGTATGTTGAAGAAAGTCATAGCATAACATGTCAAAAAAAGTCATAAAAAGTCATGGTATAGTATGTCAAAAAAAGTCATAAAAAGTCATAGTACAGTATGTTGAAAAAAGTCATAGTGTAGCATATAAAAAAAGTCTAGTATAGTATGTAGAAAAAAGTCATAGTATAGAATGTTGAAAAAAGTTATAGCATAGTATGTCGAAAAAAGTCATAGTATACCATGTCAAAAAAAGTCATAGTATAGTATGTGGAAAAATGTCATAGTATAATGTGTTGAAAAAAATCATTTCATTTTCAATCATTCAATCATTAGCATTTTGAAAACAGTAATACAAAGTAATAGTTTAGCATGTCGAAAAAAGTCACAAAAAGTCATAGTATATTAAAATTCATTAAAAATAAATAAAAGTCATTATAATGTCAAAGCATAGTATTTCAAAAAAAGTCATTAAAAAGTCATAGTAAAGCATGTTAAAAAAAAGTAATGAAAAGTCATAGTATAGTATCTTGAATGATGTCAAAAAAGTCATGAAAAGTAATCGTATAGCATGTCGAAAAAAGTCATAAAAAGTCATGGTATAGTATGTCAAAT
>NW_023265747.1:0-170 GCF_013103735.1 Etheostoma cragini
ACTCAGGCACGCTAAGCATAGCGCCATCATCTTTCGGTCTGGATGTTACTGAAACACATGATGTTTCAGAAAAGGAGGGTGTTGATATAAGGAGGGTGCATTCAGTCACCTTCCATCAAACCGGTAAATAGAGTCAGTATATTCAGCTCATTCTTCACAAAAAGAGGGAT
>NW_023265747.1:491-764 GCF_013103735.1 Etheostoma cragini
TGACAACAACTATCACAGCACCTCAGACCACAGCACAGCTAAAGACCATAAAGGTTCATGGTCTGGCTGCGATTTTTGTCCTATAGTGACTTGAAAGTGGACCAGGGCTAAATGTTTGATAACGATTGCAACATCTGTAAGTGTGCTGTGCTGGACCACAAAGCAAGGAGTGGGGTCCACATGCCCCGGACGGGACCTTGCTGATGCTGAGGTGAGAGGGCTCTACAGGGGTCAACCATGTGGCCTGCTACACCATAGAACAAAGACTGAGGT
>NW_023265747.1:830-1001 GCF_013103735.1 Etheostoma cragini
GAAGAAGGGGGGAGCGAGAGACCATCCTGGTTCTGGTACTTCAGATGCACACGTGAAAGGAGATTTGTCACTTACAGACTCACATTCTGAAAACACACATACAAAACTGGGAACAACTAATACTTTAGAATTACTTATTCTAATTCCACAAAAGAAGGTACCTCAAAAATA
>NW_023265747.1:1111-1425 GCF_013103735.1 Etheostoma cragini
GGATTAAACATAGTCCTCACATTTTCAATGAAGTGTTAACAGATGATTTGGTAGGGATAGATCCGGTATTGCGAAGTACTGTGATTTAATATCTAGACATGGATCTGTTCACTGGATGAGTAAACATTTAGGTGGTAATCTCCCAGACTGAGATAAAAAGGGGGAGTGTAAAACTCCATGGTAGATGTGCTTAAACATTCTGTGTGATTTGCATAATACATTCAAGTCAAAAGGTAAAAGCATTATTTCAGCATAAATGAAGACATAGGTCATGCATTAAGTTTGTTGTCTTAAGTATATAGTTTGTTGTTTGT
>NW_023265748.1:0-1203 GCF_013103735.1 Etheostoma cragini
TTAAACCTTTTCCTAAATTCTCAATTCGACCCTCAGCCTCCTTTTCCTCAGAGTCCAAACGAACGCAAAGTTAGTTATTAATTTCTAACACAGGGCATCACAAGGCATCGCAGGGCATCGCGTAGTAGGGTGTAAGAAAATATGCTTGGCAAAAAAAACACATAAGGATTTTGGGGAGTATACTCCCCAGAACTAGATTAGTTACAAGCATTTGACATATCAGATGAAATCGTGATTGAAAACCATTCGCCTCTCCTCTCTGTCACAACAAAACAAATGCAGACAACAGAAAGTACTTAACATCTTAATAAAGAATAGAAGTGAACAAGAACTATCCATTTCTATCATTCTGATAGTAACACAAAAAAATCATATTTACCTTGCACATGAGGGGTCACACTTAATTTTGCCCTTCACATCCACCTCCTCTCCCCAACAAATGCATATGACAGAAAGTAGGTAAAATCTTAAGAGTGTAAAGATGAATATGATTTATCATTTACTGCATGTAGGTTAAAAATTGTTTCATTAATATTGAAATGTTTTTCAGGCTGTTAAAGCCATATTTTACCTTTTTTCAGATTACTGTAAAACGGAATCCTTCTGTTTGGCAAGCTTCGTTGCAAGTCTGGCTGAGACATCACATATGCAGAGTGTCCTTTAGTTGATTTCAGAGCATTCTGATGTTGGATTTTAAAACTAAGGGTTTAAATGTCTAATTAAAGCTATATTGAAATGTTTTTGAGGCTGGTAAAGCCATATTTTACTCTTTTTCAGATTACTGTAAAACGGAATCCTTCTGTTTGGCAAGCTTCGTTGCAAATCTGGCTGAGACATCACATATGCAGAGTGTCCTTTAGTTGATTTCAGAGCATTCTGATGTTGGATTTTAAAACTAAGGGTTTAAATGTCTAATTAAAGCTATATTGAAATGTTTTTGAGGCTGGTAAAGCCATATTTTACTCTTTTTCAGATTACTGTAAAGCGGAATCCTTCTGTTTGGCAAGCTTCATTCCAAGTCTGGCTGAGACATCACATATCCAGTGTGTCTCTCAGGTATTATCAGAGAATTCCGATGTAGGATTTTAAAGCTAAGGGCTTTAATGTCTAATTAAAGCTATATTTAAATGTTTTTGAGGCTGGTAAAGCCATATTTTACTCTTTTTCAGATTACTGTAAAACGGAATCCTTCTGTTTGGCAAG
>NW_023265749.1:0-3661 GCF_013103735.1 Etheostoma cragini
CCCCACCCGCTCTCCGTCAACAAGTGCCGCCCCCCCAAAAAAAGATTAAAAAGGTCGCACAAACGTACGGGAACAGTGGGCGGCCAATCACAGCGCCCGTGGACCAACTCCAGATCTGAGCCAGTGCCTTGCTCAAGGGCACTGACCTGAGGACCTAGTACATGTTTCAGACGGTGGGGAGGAGGAAACCCACGCAAACCCCCGCAGAAAGGCCCAGAACGACCTGGATCCAAACCCAGGACCTTCTTGCCGCGAGACCACAGGGCCGACCAATGGGACACTATCATGTTGCCCATGTTGCGTAATCTATCGATTCATACACACTGAACCAAATTAAGACTTCTGCACATTTCAGAGAGGCCTGCCGATGTCCAGCAACTTTTTTACTGACTGTATTTCAGCCCCCTCTTCGGGACCCCCCCAAAACAATAAAACTGCACAGATGCCACACCTGTGAGGTGGATGGGTTATCTCGGCAAAGCAGAAGTGCTCACTAACACAGATTTAGACAGATATGTGAACAATATTTCAGAGAAATCAACCTTTTGTGTTCCTAGAAAAAGTCTTTGAGTTCAGCTCATGAAAATGGGGGCACCTAGTAGTCCCAGGTCTTCCCCAAGGCCTCCTCCCAGCTGGACGTCCTTCCACCTAGTCCTGGGTCTTCCCCTAGGCCTCCTTCTCCACTTAGTCCTGAGCCTCTTTCCCCTAGACCTTCTCAACCTAGTCCTGGGTCTTCCCCTAGGCCTCCTTCCAGCTGGACGTCCCTCCAGCTAGTCCTGGTTCTTCCCCTAGGCCTCCTTCTCCACTTAGTCCTGGGCCTCCTTCCCCTGGACCTTCTCCACCTAGTCCTGGGTCTTCCCCGAGGCCTCCTCCCAGCGGGATGTCCCTCCACCTAGTCCTGGGTCTTCCCCGAGGCCTCCTCCCAGCTGGACGTCCCTCCACCTAGTCCTGGGTCTTCCCCGAGGCCTCCTCCCAGCTGGAAGTCCCTCCAGCTAGTCCTGGGTCTTCCCCAAGGCCTCCTTCTCCACTTAGTCCTGAGCGTCTTTCCCCTAGACCTTCTCCACCTAGTCCTGGGTCTTCCCCAAGGCCTCCTCCCAGCTGGAAGTCCCTCCAGCTAGTCCTGGGTCTTCCCAGAGACCTTCCTCCCAGCTGGACGTCCCTCCAGCTAGTCCTGGGTCTTCCCAGAGACCTCCTCCCAGCTGGACGTCCCTCCACCTAGTTCTGGGTCTTCGCCGAGGCCTCCTCCCAGCTGGAAGTCCCTCCAGCTAGTCCTGGGTCTTCCCCTAGGCCTCCTTCTCCACTTAGTCCTGAGCGTCTTTCCCCTAGACCTTCTCCACCTAGTCCTGGGTCTTCGCCGAGGCCTCCTCCCAGCTTCAGAGTGCACCTGAACACATCTCCCTGTAAGACCAGCTCAGATGTGTGCGGGTCCAGATCCAAACAAAGACAGATGTCTTCCTCTTGTGTTTCTTAAAGCCTTTATTTAAATGTGACTCTGCGTTGCCCTGACAACAGGAGTAATGACCGGGGGTCCGTAGACCGGTTATTCCTGAGAAGATTTACGATCGCCCTAACAATCTCTGCAGTTAGACGGCTGCATGTTGCTCTGATTACGCAGCATGGAGAAATTAATGTCTTTACTCAAATGAAAATAAAGCTTATCAGGGTGCCAGGACTTAAATAATGAGCCGGTCTTTATGTTGGCCTTACATTAATATCACGGTTCATCTCCATCCAGGATATTAATAATGGAATACTGTGGGAATTAATACTTTTGATCATTAGGGGTTCAGGGCTGTTTGAGTGGGAGAAGTGAGCGCTCAGGTCGCCGTTAATATCCATCCCCAAACACGCAGGCCTTGGCTCTTCGCTGGTGATTGATCATGAATATTAATATCACTAAATGGCAAATAAACGGCGCCATTTAGCTCCTCTCAGCGCGCCCCGTGGACAAGACGTCTTGTCAGGGACGTTCTGCGCCGCATATTTCATCCTCCAGAGCTGTCACGCAGGCAGGACTTTAATTTACACTGAGGATGAGACAGAGGGACATGGAGACAGGGGGACATGGAGACAGCACTGGAAGCCCCGCCCATAAGACATGGAGACCGCGCTGGAAGCCCCGCCCATAAGACATGGAGACCGCGCTGGAAGCCCCGCCCATAAGACATGGAGACAGCGCTGGAAGCCCCGCCCACAACACATGGAGACAGCGCTGGAAGCCCCGCCCATAAGACATGGAGACAGCGCTTGAAGCCCCGCCCATGAGACATGGAGACAGCGCTGGAAGCCCCGCCCATGAGACATGGACATGGAGACAGCGCTGGAAGCCCCGCCCATGAGACATGGAGGCAGCGCTTGAAGCCCCGCCCATAAGACATGGAGACAGTGTTGAAAGCCCCGCCCACAAGACATGGAGACAGTTCTCATGAGCTGCTGCTTGGAAAATGGACTCTTCTGAAGACAAAGGTGTGTCTGAGGAACGGGAGACGGAGGCGTGTCCTGACGCCACGCGGCGCTGTGTTCGATGCTACACTCCCAGCAAGCGTGTTGTTTCCAGGTCAGATTTCCAAACGTTAGCTTTAGCCTTTAGCTTTAGTCTGTAAACAGCTAGGTTTCATCCACGTGTCAATCAAATTATCTGAAGTTTGATAATAAAAACTCCTGGTAATCAAGCTGGTGATCTGGTTTCCATGCAACGGCTTTAAAGCCAATTAAGACCTGGTGATGACATTTTAAGACATTTAAGACATTTAAGACATTTTAAGTTTTTTCATTCATTTTTATAGCGAATCGCACAACATTTAGTAAACATTGCAACGTTTTTTTAGACCAAATGGATGTCGCCGTGTACCATCACATGATCCTGTTTCATTTAATATCACTTAAACAGGACATAAACCTGTGGATGGAGACACAGCTGCTGTATCAGAGACTAAGGGCCCTCTTTTAACCACCTGAACCCACCTCCCTGTAAGACCAGCACGCCCAGAATGCCCTGAACACACCTCCCTGTAAGACCAGCACGCCCAGAATGCACCTGAACACACCTCCCTGTAAGACCAGCACGCCCAGAATGCACCTGAACACACCTCCCTGTAAGACCAGCACGCCCAGACCTGAAGCTAGGGCCCAGTGTCTGTAAACCAGCCTCCTGTCCTGAGACTATTTAGCGGTTTAAAGAAGCACAAGCCTGTTATTTTCTCCTCTCCCAGAATGCATCACTCCTTTAATCCAAGACAAGGTCCTCTTTCAGGAGACAACAGAAACAAATAAAAACAAACTTGACCTCTATATTAACCCGAGATCCATCATAACAAGTTCATTCTGGGTTGATATTCGGGGATCCTGCCCCCCCTCTCTAACCCATTAACCATTGAGCTGAGCCGCCGCCGCCGCTGCAGTAAAGCTGCGAGCAGCCGCAGATAGATTTATTTCCAACGAGCGCCCCGGGGCGGTGCCGCCGCCGCCACCATGACCCCATACATCACACCTCGTGTGAGCACATATTAAGAGCTCCTCTCCCCCCCGCCCGCCCATTAAAAGTAAATAATCTGCAGAGAATGAGGCATTTGTTGAGGAGCGCTGCTATTCTTCACGGGTGACAGGGATCTGTTTGTACAACGGTGGGAAGGTGTGAGAGAGAGGGGGGGGGGGGGGGGGG
>NW_023265750.1:0-1061 GCF_013103735.1 Etheostoma cragini
ATATATATATATATGTACGGTCAGTCTTCATTAATATATATATATTTATATATATATGTATCTATATATCCATGCAGCCGGACTTAGAGCTCCTCATACGGGTGAATGTTGTGTGTCCAGGTCTGGGCCACGAGGGGATCTACAGGAAGAACGGGTCCAGATCCCGGATCAAGCTGCTGATGGACGAGTTCCGCAGCGACGCGCGGAACGTGAAGCTGCGGATCGGAGACCACTTCATCGAGGACGTGACGGACGTCCTGAAGCGGTTCTTCAGGGAGGTGGAGGACCCCGTCGTCATGGGCGACCTGCACCCCCTCTGGCAGAGCGCCGCCAGTCAGTTCCTCGGGTTACTTCCTGTCTGAAGTCATGTGTAAAATGTTCAGGGTGTCCTGGTCACGGGACCTGGTCCTGGTGTCCTCGGACCCTTTTAAAACGCTCTATATCTGAAATATGGCAATAGAAAAATGTTGGAAAAAGCTGCAAAAACACGGGAAAGAAAAAAATATATTTTTTAAAACTTTATAAAAAGTGACAAAAACAAATTTAAAAACATCACCAACAATGATGTCTATATCTGAAATATATGTAATAATATTATTATGTAATTTTAATATATAATATATTATTATATATTCATGTTTCTGCCGTCAGAAATCCCCCAGAAGAGTCAGAGGCTCGACTGCTACAAAGAAATCATCCGGAGTCTTCCTCGGGTCAACCGCACGACGCTCGCCGCTCTCATCAGCCACCTGTACAGGTAAACTCAGCCACCTGTACAGGTAAACTCAGCCACCTGTACAGGTAAACTCAGCCACCTGTACAGGTAAACTCAGCCCCCTGTACAGGTAAACTCAGCCACCTGTACAGGTAAACACGGTCACCTGGACAGGTAAACACGGTCACCTGGACAGGTAAACTCTGATGTTGACCATGTTGCCCTTCCGGTGTGCCAGATGTTGACCCTTTTTCTGCCCCGTGTGCCAGATGTTGACCCTGTTTCCCCCCTGTGTGCCAGATGTTGACCCTGTTTCCCCCTGTGTGCCAGATGTTGACCCTTTTTC
>NW_023265751.1:0-1065 GCF_013103735.1 Etheostoma cragini
TATGTCAAAAAAAGTGAAAAAAACACCACAGTATAGTATGTCAAAAGGACATAGTATAGTATGTCAAAAAAGTGATAAAAACGGCATAGTATATTGTGTCAAAATCACATAGTATAATATGTCGAAAAAAGCGATAAAAAAGCCAAAGTATTTTTGTCAAAAGGACATAGTATAATATGTTGAAAAAAGCCATAAAAAAGCCATAGTATTTATGTCAAAAGGACAGAGTATAATATGTCAAAAAAGGTGATAAAAAAGCCATAGTATAGTATGTCAAATGGACATAGTATAGTATGTCAAAAAAAGTGATAATAACACCATAGTATAGTATGTGAAAAGGACATTCTATAATAAGTCGAAAAAGTGATAAAAAAAAGCCATAGTATAGTATGTCAAAAAACAGAGTATAGTATGTCAAAAGGACATAGTATGATATGTCGAATAAAGTGATAAAAAAGCAATAGTGTATATGTCAAAAAGGACATAGTATATTGTGTCAAAAAAGTAATAAAAACGCCACAGTATATTATGTCAAAATGACATAGTATAGTATGTCAAAAAAGTGATAAAAACGCCATAGTATAGTATGTCAAAATGACATAGTATAATATGTCAAAAAAAGTGATAAAAAAGCCATAATATAGTAAGTCAAAAGAATAGAGTATAGTATGTCAAAAGGACATAGTATGATATGTTGAAAAAAGTGATAAAAAAGCCATAATATAGTATGTCAAAAGGACAGAGTATTGTATGTCAAAAAAGTGATAAAAACGCCATAGTATAGTATGTCAAAAGGACATAGTATAGTATGTCCGAAAAAGTGATGAAAAAGCAATAGTATAGTATGTCATAAGGACAGAGTATTGTATGTCAAAAGGACATAGTATAGTATGTCAAAAAAGTGATAACAAAGCAATTGTATAGTATGTCAAAAGGACAGAGTATTGTATGTCAAAAGGACATAGTATTGTATTTCAAAAAAAGTGAAAAAAAACACCACAGTATAGTATGTCAAAAGGACATAGTATAATATGTCAAAAAAAGTGATGAAAATGCCATGGTATA
>NW_023265752.1:0-1004 GCF_013103735.1 Etheostoma cragini
TGTGTGTATGATAGAGAGAGAGCGTGTGTGTGTGTGTCTTAGTGTGTATGTGTGTGTGTGTGATAGAGAGAGTGAGAGTGTGTGTGTGTGTGTGACAGAGAGAGTGTGTGTGTGTGTGTGTGTGTGTGTGTGTGTGTGTCTTCAATTTCACATTTTTACTGGGTGAGCGGTAGGTGGCGCTGTGGGTCTTTCACATCTGGTTGTGTTGTGTGGAACTTAGTGTAAAAAACGGCTAATTTAACGTTTCTATGCTCGCAGAGAAAAGTCTACACCTCAAATGACATCAGACATTACATTATACACATTACCATGATGGTATTTACCATTCGGATTGAAAAAAAGTTATTTAAAAAATAGTATATACATAAATAAACTCTTTTAAATGAGCCGGATGCTAGACACTCCGGAGAGGCACAGGTGGCGCTGTGGGTCTTTCACATCTGGTTGTGGAGTGTGGAACTACGTGTAAAAAACGGCTAATTTACCGTTTCCTTGCTTACAGAGAAACGTGCACTTTTCAAACGATATAAAACATAAACTTATACACATTATCTAGATGGTATCTACAATTCGGCTTGAAAAGAATACACTTAACATTGTAAATACACTCATTAAACTCTTTTAAAAACGCCGGATGTTAGACGCTCCGGAGCGGCGTTAAAGCAGAGGAACATCCGCTCCCAGCGTTCCCGCCTGCTGTCGGAAAACAACATGGCGGCTGACAATAACAACCGGACCCCGGCGAACGGGCTCCCGAAGCGGTCCAGGGCCGAGGTCCTGAGGGGCCTGCTGGTGGAGAGCCTGAGCACGGCCGGCCAGGACATCTGCGCCGCGGTGGAGACGACCTGCGCCGGCTACGAGGAGGAGGCGTCGGTCCTGAGGGAGGAGAACCAGCGGCAGAGGAAGATGCTGACGGTGCTCCTGCAACCGGAAGTCAAGCTGGAGGCATTAGGTCGGTGTCTCTGTGTGTGTGTGTGTGTGTGTGTGTGTGTGTGTGTGTGTGT
>NW_023265753.1:0-1682 GCF_013103735.1 Etheostoma cragini
CTATCTTCTATCTTCTATTGTCTATTGTCTATCTTCTATCTTCTAACGTCTATCTTCTATTGTCTATCTTCTATCTTCTAACGTCTATCTTCTATTGTCTATCTTCTATCTTCTATCTTCTATTGTCTATCTTCTATCCGCCATCCTCAGGAAATCCCATTTACTCAGTGAGAAAATTGGCTTTGCTGGAGGGACGAGAAGAGGAAAAAACAAACAAACACCCTCATTTCTTTCCCCTTTTGGCATTCTCTGCTATCATCATGCTGTGCCCAAGTAAAGCCCCTTACATATCTACACACACACACACACACACACATACACATATACACACATGTACGCACACACACACACAGACGGATGGAGGGAGTAGGATTGAGGGCAGAGAGGAGGAAAGATAAGGGTCTGACCATCATGATGCACGCCGTAACTCTAACAGTCCGTTTCACCTCAAAAGTCCATTCATTCCACTTTTTGTTTAATTTTTCTCATTATATTATACAGTTGTTGTTGTTGTTGTTTTTTTAAAGATTATTTTTGTTATTATTATTTTTTTTTTTTACCCTTTATTAGATAGAGAGACAGTGGAAGGGGGAGACAGATGGGGATTGGCAGGGGCAGTAGCTCAGTCCATAGGGCGTTTGGCTGGGAATCGGAGGGTCGCTGGTTCAAGTCCCTGTACGGACCAAAGTATGGTGGTGGACTGGTAGCTGGAGAGGTGCCAGCTCACCTCCTGGAGCACCTTGGCAGTGCTCTTGAGCAAGGCACACGGGCAGCCTCCCCCACTCTGACATTTCTCCATTAGTGCATGTATAGGTCTTGAGCGTGTGTGTAATAACAACAGAGTGTAAAGTTTAGTTTCCCCTTTAATAAAAAACGTACTTAATACCTGGCTCTGATACAGACCCAGTCACAAGGGGGGGCCTGCAGGACTCAGCCTACATGGGGCAAGCGCACTAACTGAGTGAGCTGTAGGCCACGCCGAATGCGTGACAAAGAAACAACAACGTGGAAACGATAAAAGAACACGCGTAACATAAATCTTGCTGCATGTTGTCCCGGTGCGTACTCCGAGGTCTCCCTCCACGCGGGGTCGCAATCCATTCGGACCTGATGGGGGCCGTATACACGCCTACAAGTGTTCCAGTCTACCGCTAAATGCTGGAGAAGAAGAAGTCCATGTGAACGCATGAAAGACGCTACCATACCCCGGCTGCGTGGTGGTGCCAGGCTTCAGAGGAATACATAATAGAAAAATGGTTCCTACATAAAAAAATACAAGAATTCATGTTTAAGTATTATTGTTTGTTTTTTAGTGTTTTACACACCGTGGTATCTACTGTGGAATTGAGTATTGTGTACTGTTGGTGGCAACAGTACCGACTACTAGATACCACTAGAACCTGTTAATTTTAGTTTGACTCCAGGAAGATTTTTGTCATTTGTTCTTTAATCCAAAATAATAATAATAATAATAATAATAATAATAATACAGGGTTGCATTTAGTTAACGATTACACTTCCTGCAGAATATAAAGATTCAAAAAACAGTAAAACAATACCAATCATATTTTCCTAGGACTCAAATTATTCTCTCAAATTGTTGAGCAGCAGTCAAAAACCCCAAGATGTTCAATTTATAATAATGTAAAGTAGACTCACGTACTCACTCACTCACTCACTCA
>NW_023265754.1:0-165 GCF_013103735.1 Etheostoma cragini
TAGTTGTTTTTTTACACAAAAATGGTTGGACACAGAGCCCACTCCCCCACCCATATCTGACAATTGAAAGCTGTTGGGAAAGGGGGCTTCCAAAGCTAATAGATCACTCAACAAGCAATTCTGATGCACTATACTGGACCACTGAGGATGAGCACTGTCTACTCT
>NW_023265754.1:323-585 GCF_013103735.1 Etheostoma cragini
ACCAACATACTGTTTACAGTCTAAATGGCCAACCCTCTGAACCCGAGAGACTCGCCCATGAGCAAAAACAGCACCTCTCATTCATAGTTTAATCATTTAATAACCATAAAAGATATAAACTTACCAAAAGTTGCAGTTAAAAGCTAACAAGTTAGTGGTTACCGAGCTCTCTTCCGGGTCTTTTTAGTCTCTACAGGTGATTTTCTATCCAGCCTGGAACTTCCAGCCTTTTTCGGGGTCGTTGAGCATTAAATCCAAACCA
>NW_023265754.1:832-1053 GCF_013103735.1 Etheostoma cragini
GTAGCATTGCTGTGGGTGTAATATCAATACATATGTCATTATTATAAGTAAATGGCATAAGTAAATGTCATGAGGGCAAAAAATGTATGTATTTTGTCAACTGTATAAGTTATAATGATTATTTCTTCACAGTGTGACTACCAAGACATATGAGAAGTGTTTTAGAGAGGAAAATGGTCCTACAACCGTAAACATTCAACTGACCTCACTGCAGCCCAAAT
>NW_023265754.1:1089-1280 GCF_013103735.1 Etheostoma cragini
TATGACTTTTTAGGAATTTTACTATGAATTTTTATAAATATTTCGACATACTACAATATAACTTTTTCTGTATTTTTCAACATACTAAACAATGACTTTTAAGAATATTTCGGCATACTATGACTTTTTACGACTTTTTAAGAAGTTTTTGACATACTATGACTTTTTATGAATTTTTGACATAGTATACT
>NW_023265755.1:0-1424 GCF_013103735.1 Etheostoma cragini
TGCTCTGACATTCCCCCTCTCATTCCCCACTGCTCTGACATTTCCCCCGTCTCAGTCCTCACTGCTCTGACATTCCCCAATCTCATTCTCCCCTTTTCTGACATTCCCCCCTGTTCTGACATTCCCTCCTCTCATTCCTCCCTGCTCTGGCCCTTTCCAATCTGATTCCATGTTGCCCAGATTAGAAAACCACGACGGCACATACATACATCTGACATTCCTGTTTTGGTTTCTTGTCTCGGTTGCTTTACGTTTTATTTAAGAGATTATTTTTGATACTGTTTTAATTTGTATGATTTGCTGCCTGTGAATTATTCAATGTCTCGTCCTGTTATTGCATTTCAAGTTTTATTGTTTATAGTCTCTAGACCAGTGTTTCTCAAACTTTATTAAATACTGTACCCCCTTTCAACTGTATTTTAAAGCCAAGTACCCCCTAAACCGCACAAATACTTTCTAGTAGAAAAGAAAGTCTCTATGAATAGAAGAATCCATCACTTCACACATTCATTCTATATTATAGCACAATTATTTTAGGAATTATGCATGGCATATTTAAATGAAAATAAAACAAACAAACGCGTACCTCCTGTAGTACTCCCCCTTACCCCCAGGGGTCCACGTACCCCCTGCAGTACTCCCACGTACCCCCAGGGGTCCACGTACCCCCTGCAGTACTCCCACGTACCCCTTGGGGTCCACGTACCCCCATTTGAGAAACACTGCTCTACGTCATAATTGCTTATTATATGTGTGTATAATTGTTATTTTAAAATGATTGTTCTTATGAATTCTGTATTTTATGAATGGACTTTCTGTTTGACTCATGTGGAGATTCAGGCAGCCGCGCTGAGCTTGTTTAGGGAAATGTAGTTTTCTACGGATGGAGAAAAGTGGCACATGGCAACAACAACAACAACAACAACAACAACAAAAAAGCTGCAGCCGTGGAACAAAACAAGCAGAGAGACGTCTGTCTTGTGCCTTTTATTAATGTTCAATAAAACGAATACAAAGTGTGTCTGCGTGTTTTTCTTCAACCGAGACATTAATGAGGCTGATATTAACGCAACGTAGCAGCTAACACTGACAGTGTTCACAAACAACAGAGTTCACATTGGGAGAGTGGCCAAAGTTTAAGCATAGGTGGAAATTGGGGGGGGGCAGGGGATATTCCCCCACCTCTCCAATATTTAGAAGAGGTACATTTGTCACACTCAAAAACTCTGACAAGCCACTCTCCAAAGAGCAAACTATTTAGGGATTCTCCTTCAGCGATATATAGAGAGAGAGGGAGAGAGAGAGAAAGAAAGAAAGGAACAGAGAGAGAAAGAAACAGAGAGAGAGGGAGGGAGAAACAGAGAGAGAGGGAGTGAGAGAGGGAGAGAGAGAGAGAGGGAGGGAGAGAGGGAGAGAGAGAGAGA
>NW_023265756.1:0-191 GCF_013103735.1 Etheostoma cragini
TGCACCACGGTGTTTTGGTCTTTAGACATATTAGGCATCACTGTTGGATCCCCCAGTAAACATAGTCTCGGTGACATGAGTATCCCCACCCCTATCCAACTTCCAATGTGTTGTAATACTGCTTCCCAGAATGGGGAGATGCATTTACATTCCCATATCATGTATAAAATGATGTATAAAAGTTCCTGATT
>NW_023265756.1:263-509 GCF_013103735.1 Etheostoma cragini
ATAAAATCTATGTACCATCTTATAATGCGTAAATTTCCCTCTCGATTCTTTGATATATTTACCATTATTTGAAAGTATTTTCGAGCATTCTTGATCAATAAAAATGGTGGTTCTCATTCTTTAGAATTTCAGTGGTCTTAGTTTGTCCCTCAACATTAATTTAACTTAGGGTCCCTGGTCCCTACACCAGGCAGGGACTCCTGGACCTGTTCACCACAGACCCAAATCTTCTCAGCTGTTGCTGAC
>NW_023265756.1:546-671 GCF_013103735.1 Etheostoma cragini
CTCTTCATGTGGTTCATTATGTGTGGCACATTGTCTGGGTCAGTTCTTATATCATAAGAAATTAATAATGTAAATGCTGAATGCCCTAAAACCTATTGATACTACATCAGTGCAAAGGCTGTTAA
>NW_023265756.1:681-804 GCF_013103735.1 Etheostoma cragini
TTGCACATATCATGTAACACTTGGTTTCTACATTTTTTTGCAAAAGAAAACTCTCCAGAAAGTGCCATTTAATGGTTTATTTTTCAAATTCTTTTCCTGGGGGGGCATACCCCCAGACCGCCC
>NW_023265756.1:814-1007 GCF_013103735.1 Etheostoma cragini
CCCATCCCCCACAAATATAACAATTCCCAATTTAAACCCTGAAGAATAAAGACCCAAAGAAATGTCTTTGTACGCGGCAAAATATGGGTCGGCCCCCCAAAATCTCACTCCAAGTTTTTGGGGAAAGTTGGCAGCTCTGACTTTAGCACATAGTAGTATGGAGGGCGACATGATTAAAAATGTAGAAAACAGA
>NW_023265757.1:0-2125 GCF_013103735.1 Etheostoma cragini
TGCGCGGATTCAAAACACCCAACACTACCAAAACTTACTTGGTATTTCTAAGTTCATGTGCAATGACTATGAAACCTTATATTTCATGATTACCTGAATATTATGTGAAAAAACATAATAAAACGTACTCTTCACATACAGTTTATTTATTACAGGAATGAGATATATAGTTTTTACTTGAATAATTCCAGTTCTCACCGATACTTACAATTACAAAATAAAAATTGTGACAGTTAGCCTAATAAATATTACTACACCACAAAATCATTTTTTTCAGTGTAGAATAGAATAGAGCTGTTTCGAGTAGTTAGTGTTTTCCGTGGGAGATAGTAATTAATTTTGGGGTAGACTGTTTTTCACTTTGTAAACCTATTAAATGCACAAAAAAACGAATATAACACAATAAAGGAAAGAAAAAAAGTCAAAAAACATAATGTTAGCCTTTTAAATTTTGCAGACTGGTCACATGACTGTTTAGTGGTCATTGCAGTTAAGTGTAGCAGACATAGGTGACTGTGAGATGGGTGCTGGTCTGTAGCTATGTCTCCATCCACACGTTTTTATCCGTAAAGTAATAAGCAAATAAAAAATGCCATATGGAAACAGTAAAATTCGATGGAATTTCATGAATATCGACTCAAAAGAAATGCCTTTGGTCTCAAACGCTATTTGCCAAATAAATAATGAATTGTGATTAAGTTTTAGGTACTTTTATGGTTGCAACTCGCCACAAATCGAAGAAGAAGAAGTTGTAGTTCATTTCCGCCCAGTATTTCCACTCTGTCTGCACACATGGCAGGTGTTAACAAAGGCAGATGGAAGTGGACTGACGAGGAGACGAGAGACTTACTTAATTTAATTTATCAGGAAATCGATAAGGAAATGGCCAACAAAGGTTATGACAAGCCATGGGACGTCCTCCGGAGTAAATGGAAAGCACTCAAACAGCGAGACGTGTTTCAAAAAAGAGTTTTCTCGCGACAAGCCAGACAAGACAATCGCAAAACAGCATGGGACTTCATTATGCACAGGTTTTTATTCCCTTTAAAGCCGTTGGATGGAAACACACTTTCACCAGCTTTATTTGCATGAGTTTTTTTACCGAATCTTTTACCGAAGATAATTCAATTGACAAGTGGATGGAAACTTAGCTACTGTAAGGTGACAGCGTCTGTGATAGTTAAGTTTAACTGATAAAAAGGTGATTGTCATGAAGGGGCGTTTAGTTTAGAAAAAAGCAACTGATAAATCATTAAAAGTGTGAAATTCACCTAAACGTGTCTTCCCAGACACAAAGTCTACAGTTACTGTGGCTAACCCACAGTTAAGGGCAGTGAACAGTTTTTGTTGGAACTACTGCCTACAGTACCAAAGTCCCTATATGTTTGCCTGATATCAGACTGAATTGTCAAGTTGTTTACAGTAATTTACAGCTATAGTCTGACTTTGCCTCCTCTCTAACCAAGTTTCGGGGGGAGGGCGATTTGAATGTCCCTAACCAATCACTACAGTCCAACTTATTTGCTTGAATCTAACGTTATTTAAAGTCGGCAAAGAAGCATATCATTGCCCACATACTGCTTTTGTTTTTCAGAGTAGCGTTTAGCAAATTAAATTGGAACTACAATGTTGTGTGATATTAAAAAGACACGTTAGTTCCGCCTTTGGCACTGATTTGCGAGCACGGCGTCCATGGCCGTTGTGACCACTTGGGACACATTTCATTAAGAACATCAACGGTAGCTATAGCCAGAATTCAGTGTTGAATTATCTCTCTCTCTCAGAACAATGTCAAAGCATCAATATAAAATTGCTCTAATTATTCAAACAGTACACATTAATCAGAAACATAAATACCGTATTTCTTCAAATAAAAGCCGGCCTTTAATTACCTTAACTGCATAAGGTACCCAGCTTTGATTTGAAGCAGGCATCTATTAGAGGCAGGCCTTAATTTCTAATTCCATCTGTTTGCTAAGTAGAATTGTTTTAAATAAACCATTTTAAATGAAGAATCATGGCATTCCAATGGACAGAGAGCATTCATTTTTTAAGAAACGTTTGCAAAAACATCCCCATATACCATAGTGTACATACCAACATATATATATATATATATATATAT
>NW_023265758.1:0-1154 GCF_013103735.1 Etheostoma cragini
GTATAAACTCAAAAGTTATCAAACAGTGGTCAGATAAAAAGGGATTCTGTGGGAACACTATTAAATGTTTAATTTCAATGTTTAAATGTTAAAACGGTGAGTCGGTTTATGAACACTTAGAGAGAAGCCAATAGAATCTAAAAGAGAGATAAACGCAGTACTAAGGCTATCATCCTCATCGTCCACATGAATATTAAAATCACCTACAATAAGAGTCTGGACCAGGGTCTCGGTCCAGTAGAACAAATAGAACTGGTTCAGAGTCTGGACCAGGTGCTCGGTCCACTATAACAAATAGAACTGGTTCAGAGTCTGGACCAGGATCTCGGTACACTATAACAAATAGAACTGGTTCAGTGTCTGGACCAGGTGCTCGGTACACTATAACAAATAGAACTGGTTCAGAGTCTGGACCAGGTGCTCGGTACACTATAACAAATAGAACTGGTTCAGAGTCTGGACCAGGATCTCGGTACACTATAACAAATAGAACTGGTTCAGAGTCTGGACCAGGGTCTCGGTACACTATAACAAATAGAACTGGTTCAGTGTGGACCAGGTGCTCGGTACACTATAACAAATAGAACTGGTTCAGAGTCTAAGCCAGGTGCTCGATACACTATAACAAATAGAACTGGTTCAGAGTCTGGACCAGGGTCTCGGTACACTATAACAAATAGAACTGGTTCAGAGTCTGGACCAGGTGCTCGGTACACTATAACAAATAGAACTGGTTCAGTGATTTCCAACTTGGGTGTGAAAGACTAAGAACAAGACTTTCTAATGAGTTCTAGTTCAGTTTAGGTTTAGAGCTGATTAGTAGTCTAGAATCCAAGATGGCTGCCGCTCCACCTCCTCGGCCTGTGCCTCGAGGAATGTGAGTATTAATATGACTGGGGGGGGGGGTGGATTCATTTAGACTAACATATTCTCCATCACCCAGTCAGGTTTCAGTAAGACAGAATAGATCAATATTAGAATCTGATATTAGTTCATTTACTAGTACCCCTTTAGAAGAGAGACCTGATGTTTAGAAGTCCACATGTATGCGATGCCTTCAGGGACCCGAAGGTCCGCGGTGCCTCCAGGGACCCGAAGGTCCGCGGTGCCTCCAGGGACCCGAAGGTCTGCGATGCCTTCAGGGACCCGAAGGT
>NW_023265759.1:0-233 GCF_013103735.1 Etheostoma cragini
GATTGATGGATGATTCTAGTTACTTCACCAAGTTCAGCCCAGCTGTTGAAACAGCTGTAAAATATCACATTGGTTGGCATTCAGCTATGTAATATATGCAAACGGCATTGGTGGGACTTGTACCCACGCCTCGAGAGAGACTGGAGCCTTAATCAAGCGCCTTAGACCAATCGGCCACACTACCTGCTACCATCATTAGCAGATCCACCAATGTTTCTGTCCACAATGTCCAC
>NW_023265759.1:243-453 GCF_013103735.1 Etheostoma cragini
AAATGTCCCAGCCAGATGGGAAATAGACTGACAATTGGGTCAACATTGTGCTATTATCTTCAAAATGTCCAAATGAGTCAACAAATATACCTGCCAGATAGGAAATAAACTGATAACTGTCTTTATGGTCGGAACGTTCTTTAGTTGTTTTTTTTACACAGAAAGGGTTGGACACAGTGCCCACTACCCCACCCATATCTGACAATTGAA
>NW_023265759.1:516-642 GCF_013103735.1 Etheostoma cragini
GGGGTTCCAAAGCTAATAGACCATTCAACAAGCAATTCTGATGCACTATACTGGCCCATTCAGGATGAGCACTGTATAAGTAAGTTCAAATTTCAGTGATACCTAATTTTAATGGTGATTACGAGA
>NW_023265759.1:652-841 GCF_013103735.1 Etheostoma cragini
AGTGTGTATCCCCCATGTAACTCAAAGCCTATCACTTCCAGTCAACACTGTCAAATTTGGAGATCCTTCAACTTACATTAACAACCAGGTGACTCCTCAACATGCCCCCACCAACATACTGTTTACAGTCTAAAGGACCAAGGACATTAAACCTGTAAGCTCACTTTAAACCAGATGTGAAAAGTTAAA
>NW_023265759.1:851-1013 GCF_013103735.1 Etheostoma cragini
CTTTCACCTGTGCTGTGGCTTAAAACCAGGTTCCATTGAGATTTGAACTCAGATCACTGGATTCAGAGCACAGATTGCTAACCATTACACCATGGAACCTTACAAGGGTTTGCTAAGCAGTATCTTTCATAATATACACATGTGTGATATTAAAGGCACCCA
>NW_023265759.1:1023-1146 GCF_013103735.1 Etheostoma cragini
CTAAGATGAAAAAGCAACAATTATTGGCCAACTTAAGTCCTTTGTCCAGACGTAATACGGCTAAGAAGCAGCACTTTTCAGAGGTGGAGATTGAAACCCTGACATCTCAGTTTAATTTGCAGT
>NW_023265759.1:1214-1465 GCF_013103735.1 Etheostoma cragini
CAGAAATAAATAAATGCTCAATAAATAAATAGGCATACAATTAATTGCCCCAAAAAATACAATGAACAAATAAATGTATGTAGAAATTAAATTATACAGTGAGACATAAATGTATATATCTCTTTTAATTAGCTTCTTTATATATTTACCTTTGTAACAATTAGCTTATTTATTTTATTGTCCGTTATAATCTTCAACTTTATTTAGTAATTACCTATTTTTTAAATGTATTTATTTCTGTGTGTGTTTAA
>NW_023265760.1:0-1172 GCF_013103735.1 Etheostoma cragini
GTGTGTCTGTGTGTGTGTGATTTACCTGCTCAGGTGACAGAAGGTGAAGCTCAGCGCGATCCGGCTCTGGCTGTCTGACGTCAAATCCTTGCAGCGCGTGTCCAGATGCTCCAGAGCTCGCGCCCAACACCCTCCGTACCCGGGGTGCGCGGCGAGGCCCCGCACGCGCTGCAGGTGCGCCATGCCACGCGCCGTCTCCGGCCCGGTGGCGCCGGCGGACCGGAGACCGGGAGCGGCCGGGAGTCCGAGTCCGAGCAGCAGGAGCAGCACGGCGGACACCTGAGACGCCATCTTCCCCTCTCTGTGGGCTCAGCCAATCAGAGAGCCCGATTTACACCCGGTCAAAGGTCACCCACAGGTCACGCATCTTTGATTTTTTTTATTTTATTGTTTTTATAGAACTCTCGTTTTTGTCCTTCCGGGTCAAAAAGGGTCAAAAAATTGTCATTTTCGTCAACACTTTTGATGCTTTTTAAAATTTTTGACACTTTCTTTTACATTTAACACGTAACACTAACTTATTAACTTTAGTTTAAAGTTATTTTTGGAATTTATGGTCAATAAACCTCATTTATAGGAAATTATACCTAATGTTTGAGTTGGAAAAGCAGAAATTAGGAATTATTGAGGCTAAAATTAAAGGAATGGATGTTGATGATAATCACAGACTGGAATATGTCAACTTTTACTCAATACTATTTCAAAAACACTTCCATTTGTTTTACAATGCTATAAAATTGAATAAGACGCCCCAAAATTAATGAAAGTAGAGATTTGTACTTGGCAAAGAGCGTTGGGTGGAATCAATCATGTTATTTTGGGGAATTAAGAAGAGTTCTCTGAGATTTGGAGGAGTCGTGATATTTCATTTTAAATAAAAGTGATAATAAAATAGGATTATTACGAGAATAATGTCTCAATAAGTCAGGAAATCCTCCATCGGCACCGTGGTCCGCTGTAGTATTAGTATCTCTGCTGATCCGCTAGATCTTAGACCTCCGGACAGACCCGGGCCCCGTCTGGGTCTCTGGTCTCTGGGTGAGATGGTCCAGGGCCCCGTCTGGGTCTCTGGTCTCTGGGTGAGATGGACCCGTGCCCCGTCTGGGTCTCTGGTCTCTGGGTGAGATGGACCAGGGCCCCGTCTGGGTCTCTGGTCTCTGGGTGAGATGGTC
>NW_023265761.1:0-1217 GCF_013103735.1 Etheostoma cragini
AGCATAGAGAGAGAGAGAGAGAGACAGAGCATAGAGCGAGAGAGAGAGAGACAGAGCATAGAGAGAGAGAGAGAGAGAGAGGACGGAGAAAACAGCGGCGCGGAGTAAAACTGAAGTAGACGGAGGAGAGAGGACAGACGGATTGAAGAAGGAGACGCTGCCGCCGGAGACAACACTGAAAGAGACAGAGAGACACATAGAGAGACAGAGAGACAGAGAGACAAACCAAGACAAAGAGAAACAGACACAGACAGAGAGAGACAGACAGACAGACAAAAAGAGACTAACAGAGACAGACAGAGACACAGAGACCCAGAGAGAGACACAGAGAGAGACACAGAGAGACAAAGAGAAACAGACACAGACAGAGAGAGACAGACAGACAGACAAAAAGAGACTAACAGAGACAGACAGAGACACAGAGACCCAGAGAGAGACACAGAGAGACAAAGAGAAACAGAGACATTTTGGATGCGTCCTCTCCGTGTCCCCTCGCTGTCCCCTCCCCCGTCTCCCAGATGTTTTGGACGTCGCCCGATTGGCTGCGGCGGCTCCCTCCCCCTGTGACGTCACAGCGTGACAGCGAGGCCACGCCCACATGGCCCGATACCTGCTGTGCTGGGGGGGCGGGGCTCTGGAGGACCGGTACCTGTACGCCCCGCCCTACCCGGCCGTGTACAGGTGAGTCTGCGTCCAGGCGTCGGCACGGTTACACGACGGCTGGAAGGAAATACAGACACTCGCGTCGAGCCTGTCGGCACACGATCCGTTCTGAGCATGTGCAGAAGATGTCACGAGGTGTCATGATGATGTCACGAGGATGTCACGAGGATGTCACGATGATGTCACGATGATGTCACGAGGATGTCACGAGGATGTCACGATGATGTCACGATGATGTCACGATGATGTCACGATGATGTCATGATGATGTCATGATGATGTCATGATTTACAACATTGCACCATCTGTTCCTATAGACAGTTAAAGTCTGTTCAACTCCACCGGAAAGCTACCAACGTTAGGGTGGGGGGGTGATATATGGACGGACTGAGAGAGAGACAAACAGACAGAGAGACAGAGAGACAGAGAGACAGACTGAGAGACAGACAGACAGAGAGACAGACAGACAGACAGAGAGACAGACAGAGAGACAGACTGAGAGACAAACAGACAGAGAGACAGACAGACTGAGAGACAGACAGAGAGACAGAGAG
>NW_023265762.1:0-1084 GCF_013103735.1 Etheostoma cragini
TTTTTTTTATAAAATTGAATGTTTCCAGACATGGGGCTGATTAACTCACAATCGTTTTCACAGTTAACCAACCTTGTATTTTTGTTTGAGGTTCTCCTATTTTTCTTTAGAAAAACAAGGGTAACCCTCTTTCAATGTACGCCCTAACAAAAATACAATTTTTATGTAGTTAGCATTGTAAAATATAGGTCCACAGATCAATATATAACAATAGTAAGATATGATATACATTTACTTACTCGCATCCATTCAGGGCAGCATTGCGCTGGCCTGTGAAGCTGGAGGCGTTCACCGTCCTCCACTCAATGAGGGACCTTGTGTCCTCGTCTGTCCCTAACGTTGACATAAATCACATCAGGGCAGAAACAGCACTGTAATTTACATTAACGTTCTTTAAAATGACTGCTAACGCTTGCAGCTTTGTGTAGCTATATTTACAAGATCATACATCTAACGCTGAAATCTTCTACAGTGGGACGATAGTTTAACACATATATACAATATACTACAAGACATGTTATGTTAGCTTATAAATTATTTGCCGTGTATGGTTAAACTGTGCCGCTGTTAGCTAGCTAAGGTTAACTTGCTAGCATGTCAAATTACGGTACCAATAAACGTTATAATTCGCGATAAAAATATCATTAAAAATTGTAAGATTAACCAAATATACAAATACAGGTACATAAAATGTTATAAGTATAGCAAAAAGTCTCATGTTCAACTTCCATTTGTATTGCTCTGTAATCCTCGCTATCGCGTTTTCAGCTGCCATTAATGAAAGTTTTTCGACTGTTGTTAGCTCCGCCCCTTCCGCTACGTAGCCAAGATGGCGAGTGTGGAAAGTGTCCATCGATACACACTCAATTTTCTGCACGTTTTGAGTGCACCATCCGGGTCTTTAAGTGCACTGCATTTGACCGCACTTCAACAATGTGAACGCACTATGTACTCAAAAAGTTAGTATTTAGTACAGAAGTGCGTGTTTGGGACACACCACATGTAAATAATCACTACATCTAGCGTGTATAGAGCAGAATATAACCACCAGACTCCATGTAAGTAATCACTACTTTTAGCGTGT
>NW_023265763.1:0-1394 GCF_013103735.1 Etheostoma cragini
GGGGGGGGGGGAGGTAGAGAGAGAGAGAGAATTTGTCCCTTTTTGTCCTTTTTAAGTTCAAGTTGTCGCTCTGAACGCAGCAGAGTTATTATTATATATAATATTATATATATTAACAATAATAATAGTATAATAATAATAATAACAAGCCCCCCTCACCCCGTAGACCAGCTCCCCCACCATGCCGTTCCAGCGCTTGGTGTCGGGGTCCCGGGCCCCGTACTTGCCGTCCCCCACCAGCTCCAGCCGGTACACGAAGCCCACGTGCTTTGCGATCTCGGCGGCCAGCTCGGCGCAGTAGCCCTCGTACCGGTCGTTCCCCTCCAGCTGCTCGTGGTTCTTCTTCAGCATCATGTAGGGCGCCTCCTGCGGGGGGGGAGGACATACATACATATGTATACACATATATTCATATACCTATAAATATATATAAAAACAAGTGAAGACAACCTTACAACAGTATTTCGAAAGCGGTGGAAAAAACGCCAAAAAAGTGTCAATAAATCTGCTAAAAGCGGCGAAAGCGTCCAACACCATTTATCTTACTAGTGTGGTGGTGTGTTCAGGGTCTTAACAGTGTGGTGGTGTGTTCAGGGTCTTAATAGTGTGGTGGTGTGTTCAGGGTCTTACCAGCATGGTGGTGTTGTGTTCAGGGTCTTAACAGTGTGGTGGTGTGTTCAGGGTCTTACTAGTCTGGGGATGGTGTGTTCAGGTTCTTACCAGTATGGTGGTGGTGTGTTCAGGGTCTTACTAGTCTGGTGGTGGTGTGTTCAGGCTCTTTCCAGTATGGTGGTGTGTTCAGGGTCCTACCAGTATGGTGGTGTGTTCAGGCTCTTACAAGTATGGTGGTGTATTCAGGGTCCTACCAGTATGGTGGTGTGTTCAGGCTCTTACAAGTATGGTGGTGTATTCAGGGTCCTACTAGTATGGTGGTGTGTTCAGGCTCTTACTAGTCTGGTGGTGGTGTGTTCAGGGTCTTACCAGTATGGTGGTGTGTTCAGGGTCCTACCAGTATGGTGGTGTGTTCAGGGTCTTACCAGTATGGTGGTGACGATGTAGGTCCTGTTGAGCAGGTCCTGGAAGTCCTCCATCGACGGTTTGTAGATGGCCGTGTTGACGTAGCCTCTCGCCTCGTTCCAGTAGCCGATCTGCAAACACATCGCCACGGTTACACGTCATGGAAGATGTATAATAATAATTATAATGAAATAATAATAATGATCTAATAATGTAAAACCAACCGAGCCCTTTGTGTCTGCATGAGAGAAATTTAACTTCTAGTATCTTCCCAGGATGCTTTAGAGGAAGTGATTCTGATTGGCTAACACAGGCTTGAGCTTCTCATGCAGGATGATGTCATGCAGGGTGATGTCATGCAGGATGATGTCATGCAG
>NW_023265765.1:0-181 GCF_013103735.1 Etheostoma cragini
TAGGAGCTGCTTAATTTCCACAAGTACAAAAGGCTCTTCCAAACAGCAATGCCCACCAAAATGAGTTTCAACTCATTGGGGTTCCCCTTCAAGGAAGTTTTTGGTAAAAGGTGAAAGACTTGTGCGTTATGAAGAGAAACCAGAGTGAGTACAGCCGTCTGCTCGAGATTAGCTAAAAACC
>NW_023265765.1:460-790 GCF_013103735.1 Etheostoma cragini
TGTTTAACAAAACATCTGTCTGAAATGAAATGTCTCCACCTGCTGAAGAGTAATCTTAATGGCATATCAAGTGTATTTCATCTGTAAAAATGGAAACTACAGTCCTCATACTTGCTGTAACACACATAAAAACTGGAGTGTAGTACAATAGATATACTCCGATACAAGTACATAAATAGAGTAAAATAGAAACTGTAAAACATGTACATTTAAAGTGCTTGTTGTGCTGTCTGATGGTCTGAGGTATAAAAGAGAGGGCATACTGCTTAGTTTGTATCACAGGAGGTCTTAGTCTACCACTATGTTCTGTAACCCTACCAGTCAGATTAC
>NW_023265765.1:843-1014 GCF_013103735.1 Etheostoma cragini
AATACCTGCTGGAGATGCCAGTTCCTCATACATGTAAAGCATGCGCTCTACCACTGAGCTCCATCCCCTGAAGATTTTAAGATGTTTTGGACATTTTTCTGAGATCACTGAATAAAAGAAGAAACCTGGGTAAAAAATGTAATGTTAATGTTGTTTATGACTTCAAAACCT
>NW_023265765.1:1287-1664 GCF_013103735.1 Etheostoma cragini
ACTTTCAATCGTGTGCTTGTGTCAGTGTTCAACCACTTTATCTTTGGCATCAATTGTGTTTTTAGTTTTTAAAACACCAATTGAGGGCTGTCAATCGCAAGATTTCGGTTCCATCCCAGTGTAAAAATCCCTGTAATTTCACAGACTTAAATGTGCCTGCATTCTACTATCATGGCCTGTGCTGACCTCCTGTTCCTCAGATCGGACTAAAGTCTGGTGAAAATGCATGTTTAATTTCTACAACTTCAACCTATTGTTCCAGAACTGCAAGTTAACATTCCAGAACTGCAGGCTAACGTTCTTGAACTTCGACCTAACATTCTAGATTGACAGCTTAACATTTTAGGACCATGACTCTTAAAATTCTAAAACTTCAA
>NW_023265765.1:1674-1856 GCF_013103735.1 Etheostoma cragini
TGTTCTACAACTGCAACTTAACATTCCAGAACTGCAGCTTAACATTCTTGAACTTAAACCTAACATGCTAGAATTGAATATTAAAATTCAAAAACTACATCTTATTGTTCTAGAACTGCAACTTAACATTCCAGAACTGCAGTTAAACATTCTGCAGTTCTTCAGTTTTAGAAACCTAACTT
>NW_023265766.1:0-1887 GCF_013103735.1 Etheostoma cragini
ACACACACACACACACACACACAGACGCACACCCACACACACACACACAGACGCACACACATTAACACACTGAGACGCACACACATAACACACTGAGACACACACACACACACACAGAGACGCACACACATTAACACACTGAGACGCACACACATTAACACACTGAAACACACACACGCACACACAGACACACACACAGACACACATTCACACACACACACGTCTTATTCCATTTTATAGCATTGTAAAACAAATAGAAGTGTTGTTGAAATAGTATTGAGTAAAAGTTGACATATTCCAGTCTGTGATTATCATCAACATCCATTCCTTTAATTTTAGTCTCAATAATTCCTAATTTCTGCTTTTCTAACTCAAACATTAGGTATAATTTCCTATAAATGAGGTTTATTGACCATAAAGTCCATAACTACAGTTAATAAGTTGGTGTTACGTGGTGTTAATTGTCAAAAAAAGGACAAAAACGTGAGAAAAATTTAAAAACGATAAAAAGCGTCAACAAGATTGTTAATTGTCAATTTTAAAAAACAACACGAGGGTTAAACCTCAAATTTAAAATATTAAGTTGTGATATTTCATCGGGCTCTTAGCTTTGTAGTAAAATACATAATTTTTACATATTAAATACTCTGTTGTCTGTACTGTGTTTTTTTCCGTTACTGATAAAATGTTGGGCAAAAAACGTGAGAAAAAATTAAAAACATTGATTAAAAAGCCTCATATATATATTTATTTACTGTGTGTGCATATATACACATATATATGTATATATTATTTAGCCCTTTTGTATTATATTATTTAAAAAACTAATTAATAAACATATAAAAAATAACAAATTAATAAGGTTGTAATGGCGCCATGTTGACGTGACTTTATTATTATTATTATTATTCTTATTATTATTAGGGTGTTAATCTCAATGGAAGTTAATGGGGACAAAAACATCACTTTAATCGTTAAAAAACACATGCGTTATCTTCCGCTTCCTCCCCCAGCTGGCGCGTTGGGATGAAATATGATATCTGTGCGTTACCAGATTGATTTTTGCCCCATAAATTAAAAACCCCGCGCGCATCAACGTGTTCAAATTTGGGGTATTTGTGTTGTTTTTGTGTTAAAATCCGGCCGTTAAACAAGTCTCTGGCTCACAAGATGTCTCCCGGTAATTTGCTCCCCGGCGTTTATTATCCTCCTGTTTTGTTGTTGTTATTAATTCATGTTGCTATTCATCTTTAGTAATTAATACCCTCAACTCATATCCATAAACTCTACATTATTACCCCGTAATGTTCATTATCACACGAGTCGTGCGAGCTTAATTGTTCCGTGTCGTGCATTCGTTAATTGGCGCAATAAAGTGTCCTTTCCAAAAGTAAGATAACTGCCCTCGTGATATTAAAACGACTAAAACATCGATATTTGTTTCACTATGTTGTGCAGTATTGTGTGTGTGTGTGTAAGTGTGTGGGGGGGGGGGGGGGGGGGGGCAGTAATAGCCCAAATTCGGTGACCTCTGGCGCATTTCCAATGCAACTGCTCCATCATTCCTGATTTTGAGAAGTTTTCTTTCCTTTCCTTCCTGCATTGTTGAGTATGTTTGTATTTATTTATTTATATAAGTTATATATTTATATAAGTTTATTTACTCAATTTATGAGTAAATAAATCAACTGAAGCAACTTGAATTGCGTACACACTCGCGCACTCATGGTGCGTTCAAATCAACTCAACCGTGAGCTACGCTGTTGCACTGGCTGACATGTTCCTTGATTATGAACACACACAAACACACTCACACAGACACACACACACTCACACACAGACACACACACACAGACACTCACACACAGACACTCACACACACAGACA
>NW_023265767.1:0-1420 GCF_013103735.1 Etheostoma cragini
GTGTGTGTGTATTTGTGTCTTTGCCTGTTTCTGTGTGTGTGTGTGTGTGTGTGTGTGTTTGTGTCTTTGCCTGTTTCTGTGTGTGTGTGTGTGTGTGTTTGTCTCTCTCTGCGTGCGTGTGTGTGTGTGTGTGTGTTTGTGTCTTTGCCTGTTTCAATGTGTGTGTGTTTGTCTCTCTTTGCGTGCGTGGGTGTGTGTGTGTGTGTTTGTTTGTCTCTCTTTGCGTGCGTGTGTCTGTGTGTGTCTCTGTGTGTGTGTCTCAGGGTGTGTGAGGTGCGTTCGGTGGACAGCTCGTCCATCACGGCCTTCATGGTCCACGAGTGCGAGGGCTCGAGCCGCATCGGCTCGCGGCCGCGGCGCTACCTGTTCAGTGGCCATGGCAACGGCAGCATCCAGATGTGGGACCTGACGACCGCCATGGAGATCGCCGGCAAGGTCGACATCAGAGGTCAGACTCTTCAAAACACAAAACTTTATTCACACTCAGCGACACTAATCAGCGCCTTGTTTATTACTACGGAGATATGGTCACATAGACACAGACAGACACAGACAGACAGACACTGAGACACAGACAGATAGACACTGAGAGACAGAGAGACAGATAGACACTGAGAGAGAGGGACACTGAGAGAGACAGACAGACACTGACAGACGGACACTGGGAGAGACAGACAGACACTGACAGACAGACACTGAGAGAGAGAGACAGACACTGAGAGAGACAGACAGACACTGACAGACGGACACTGGGAGAGACAGACAGACACTGACAGACAGACACTGAGAGAGACAGACAGACACTGAGAGAGAGAGACAGACAGACACTGAGAGAGACAGACAGACACTGAGAGAGACAGACAGACACTGAGAGACAGGCAGGTTTTATTGACATTAAACGTACAGAGTGCCCATATGAACACACTTTGCCCCACTGGCTCATAAATATAATAAATATTATAATATTAATAATATTATAATATTTTTAATATAATACATATTTTAACTCAAAACAAAAGTTAAAAAATAAATATAAATGCCACAATTTTAATATTAATCTCTGCTGCTGCTACTGGGACACAGATACAGATATATACATAAGATATATATATACATATAATACAGATGTATGGAGATGTGTAACGTGGCCTCTGATTGGCTGTCTCCTAGCGCTGGGCGGGCCAACGGAGGAGGAGCTGCTGGAGCTGTTGGACCAGTGTGACCTGGCTCTGACCCGAACACCTGACAGCACGCCGAGAGCCTCCACCTGCAGGTACGCCACCACACCACCACAACACCACCACCACGCCACCACAACACCACCACAACGCCACCACCACAACACCACAACACCACCACAACGCCACCACCACAACACCACAACACCACCATCACCCCACCACGCCACCACAACACCACC
>NW_023265768.1:0-1922 GCF_013103735.1 Etheostoma cragini
TCCCACGATGGACCGCCAGAGGGGGACTGGGGGACTTTCGGGGGGGGCATTACATCCTGGGGTTTGTCCCTTAACATAACATACATATACATATTCATAGGCCTGAACTACTCACACACATGCACATACTCGGGTCCTATTCATGGACTCATGGAGAGAGGTCAGAGTGGGGGGGCTGCCAGTGCTGGACCAGCGCCCTGAGTGGTTGGGGGGGTCCGGTGCCTTGCTCCAGAGCACCTTGGCAGTGCCCAATTTGGTCAATAAGAAACTCGTATTTCAGATATAGACATTGTTTAAAAGAGGACAACAGGGGGGTTCATTCAGACCCGACTGCAGTCCCTGTGGACCCTCGAGGGTTTTCATCCCCTGCAGAAGGACCCGGAGCGGGGGGGCGTTTGTAACAGCACACCTCAAACAATGAACCCTGCACAGGAACAATCATGTACCTCGCACAAGATTGCTCAATTACTGGGAGAACGAGGGACTCGGTCGGCTGGGATTACGTCTCATAAAGCCTGTCTCTGCTCCCGAAGAGAAGCAATCATCCATCAGAGAGGCCGACTGGAACATTTCCTTTGTTTTGTTTTCTAAAATACTCTGTAACCTGGTTGTCACTGTGGGAAATCTGCTCTCTGTTATTTAAGGTTTCCTGTTAATGTAAAACAAAGGCTGCCTATTTAACTGTCTCGAAAATTCTGAATACGTTGTGACTCCCAGTGTCAGGTTCAATCACAGAGCAATAACCCAGCAACTGTGTCTCTAATCAGTCTGATGCTGGTTCCACTTCTTATTTATTCAACATCTTCTATTTCAGAGCGGTTCATACTGTTCATATTGTTATATGATAATTATATAATAAATTAATCTTACAGTTTTTAGATGGAGTCTGGTGGAGATATGCTGCTCTATACACGCTAAAAGTAGTGATTATTTACATGGAGTCTGGTGGAGATATGCTGCTCTATACACGCTAAAAGTAGTGATTATTTACATGGAGTCTGGTGGAGATATGCTGCTCTATACATGCTAAAAGTAGTGATTATTTACATGGAGTCTGGTGGAGATATGCTGCTCTATACACACTAAAAGTAGTGATTATTTACATGGAGTCTGGTGGAGATATGCTGGGTTTGGTGATGGTGATTTTTGGGGCTGTTAGATGAACATATCAACATAGAGGAAACAGTGCATGTTGTATCCCAGAAAAGGAACACAGAAAATTGGGTATCCAGGAGACATGGAGTCCACATTAAGTGTAGAGCCATGCAGTTTAGTAATTGATCCATTTTGAGAAGTACTCTTAGATTTATAAAGTAGTACAGTTCTGCTACGATGAGAGGCTTTATAAAGTACCGACCCTGGACTCTTCTTCACAACTGCTTAACATAAATGCTTCAATACTAATCAAGCCATTGTGAACTGTAAGAAAAAGATGTCGTCATTAATTGTGTGCAAATAACACAACATAACAGGACTCCCAAGAGCTCGACTGTTAGTACACTCCACTTCACCTCCAGTCCTGGAAACAAGGATGCAGACAAAGCGGCCCGATCAATCATTTTAGGAACTTGTGTGTGATAGATTGAGGTTGTCTGGGGCTTTGAAGGCGACTGATTAGGCCTGGACCATGAAACCTCAGCACATCTGTATCCTTCAGCGCGTTTGAGGAAGCTTCGCCGTCCTAAAGTTAGAGCACATGCATCGTTTGGTCCAACATCAGGGATGTTACACAGCGGGGGCGTGAAGAATCAGAACCACGAAATCTCTGAACAATCGGTTACAATGACTGGCAACCATAGTACTCTCTACTGTTGTCTCTCTACATACTACTCTCTACTGTTGTCTCTCTACATACTACTCTCTACTATGTCTCTCTACATACTACTCTCTACTATGTCTCTCTACATACTACTCTCTACTGT
>NW_023265769.1:0-167 GCF_013103735.1 Etheostoma cragini
TACTATTTTCAAAAGCAGTGCAATTACACTTTCATTGTAGGTCTACTGTGTCCTTAAAATTGTGCTTTCTGCTGTCAACTTGTTTTTTTGTGTCAATACGGCTCTGTTTTTTTTTAAGTACATACTTGGCCTACATTTTGAAATGCCTGCAGGTACACATGCATACA
>NW_023265769.1:226-388 GCF_013103735.1 Etheostoma cragini
TGATCTTAATGCCTTCATTTAATAAAAAGGAGAAATCCAACCTTTAAGGACACCAGCTGCGTTGTCCAGCGATGGTGGGATAGGGGTGAGCATAGCTGCCTTCCAGTTGTAACTACTAGTAACCAACTGAAGTTTATGAACATTTGTCCAAACAGATATAAA
>NW_023265769.1:559-739 GCF_013103735.1 Etheostoma cragini
TTCATGAACCACATTGTGTTATCTCATTGGTACTGGAAGCCATCAGTCTCCATAAATGTATTTCTTAGCATTTATTTTGAACAGGTCTGTTACTTATCCACTATGATTTATACCATTGGCAGTGCAAGTGTTTTGCCCAGGTTTGATTTCCAGCCACCACAGTAGCATTTACAGGTTTTG
>NW_023265769.1:861-1020 GCF_013103735.1 Etheostoma cragini
CAATTCAGGAGTCATCCCAAAAGGATTAATAAAGATAAGGGGTAAGTCTATCTCTGAAAAAAGTAAAACAAATTCAAACTTAAAATCTTCAGGGGATGTAGCTCAGTGGTAGAGCGCATGCTTTACATGTATGAGGACCTGGCATCTCCAGCAGGTATT
>NW_023265769.1:1368-1508 GCF_013103735.1 Etheostoma cragini
TGGGGGATTGTCGTCTGTTTCCCTGGTGGAAGTCGCTGAGGTAGTCAAACAACTCCACAGTGTCAAAGCTCTCATCAGCCCCAGGGAATGATGAGATCCGTCCTGAAACGCTGAAATCTCTGGGTGTGGAGGGGCTGTCT
>NW_023265769.1:1518-1749 GCF_013103735.1 Etheostoma cragini
GCCTAACATTGCGTGGAAGTCTGGGACAGAGCCTAAGGAGTGGAAGACCGGGCTGGTGGTTCCCCTCTTCAAAAAGGGGGACCACCACATTCAGAATGGTGGACAGGAGGGTGTGTGGCAATTGCCCCAGTCTTTCTTCATTAAATCCTCTTAAAATGTATTGATGTTTTCTTGGATTCTGTTTCTGCTCATTGTGTAAATGTTGTTGTATTCAATCCCGTTGTTAAATAT
>NW_023265769.1:1841-2249 GCF_013103735.1 Etheostoma cragini
ACTCTACATCTGATTAATTAACTCTGTAGATTTGATGTGGTCTTGTGGGTAAGGTGAGCAAGTCAATATTGAAGTAATGTTTAATTGCTTTTAATGAGTTTTTTTAAAAAATAATTTCTTCCTTAAACATGTCAATATTTGATCCCGGTTTCCTATAAATGCAGCTAATTAGAATGTTTTTAGATTTTTCCATTTCAATTTGTAATGTGATGCTTTCCGTGATTGTGTCTAAAACTAAAGACCTTTTACTTACTATTGGACATTGATATCTTCGGTCAATATATAATGCAACCCCCCCCACCCTTTGATTGTTTCCAATTGATGAATGAAAGTTTATATCCCTTAATCTCCACCAACTCCTGTTGTTCTACCGTAAGGCAAGTCTCTGTAATTGCATTTGCTGTGAAC
>NW_023265769.1:2535-2699 GCF_013103735.1 Etheostoma cragini
ACGTGTTTTACATAGTAGAAGAAGAACTATGCCGGAGGAAACACGGTATCTGAGTTGGACTCTTTATTGATTTTCCCATGACACCATTGGCTGTTAGTTTAGTATTTATTTCTGTTGTTATTACTTGTATTATTATCATGTACAGCACTTTGTTCAGCTACTGC
>NW_023265769.1:2709-2861 GCF_013103735.1 Etheostoma cragini
GCGCTTTATAAATAAAGTGATGATGATGATTATTCCCATAGCTGTAAAGTTAGTAAACCTTTTATTCATTAATAATTGAATTCACATAGTTTGTCGCGTTTCTCTGCTAGCAATGCTATCTCGGTGTTTATGCTAGCGCTATGTGTGTGAAT
>NW_023265769.1:2986-3201 GCF_013103735.1 Etheostoma cragini
GTTAAAGATAGCGTAATATGCTATAGTTATTTGCAGTATAGTCATAATCTCTTGATGGATCACCCGTTCAGAGTGTCCCTCATTGTGTCACCAGCAAAGGAGGTTAGCAGAGGATGGTTTTGATCCCTCAACATCCACGTCATGGGCCCCGCACGCTTACGCTGGGCCAATCTGCTTAAAATCACCCCAGATGGGACTCGAACCCACAATCCCTG
>NW_023265769.1:3211-3363 GCF_013103735.1 Etheostoma cragini
CCAGTGCCTTATCCATTAGGCCACTGGGGCTTTACATTAAACAGTTTCACCAGTTCAGCAGAAATACATATACAGTTCTGGAGACGTAATGAAACAGTCACCTTGACATTGACCTTCAAAATCTCAACAATTGATTTGCAAATTCATGTGAA
>NW_023265769.1:3373-3541 GCF_013103735.1 Etheostoma cragini
AAATTTGAAGAAATTCCATCCAGGGATCCTGTGTTATCACATTCACAAGAATGGGAAGTGCTTACGTATGTAGAGATGGTTGGACTACCGCACAGTGAACATTTTGGTAGGCCTGGCCTCTATTTTACAACAGGGAGATTTTTCCGTGAAGGTTATTGAGAGTTCAAC
>NW_023265770.1:0-1586 GCF_013103735.1 Etheostoma cragini
AAACATTTCAGCCAACACCTCCAAAACAACCGGACCGAGTAAATCCCAAAACTTGAGATAAAACTCCACCGGAAGTCCATCAATACCCGGCACCTTCCGCTTGTTCATGCCCCTCAGAGCCCCTTCAAGTTCTACAAGGGTAATCGGAGCCCCCATAGCCTGCACAAGGTCCGAAGGAACCCGTTGGGTCAGTGCATCCAAAAAGACCTCACCCCCCTCTACCTCTATCTCCCGTTCCTGAAAATGTGTGCGGAAATAGCCAGTGGCCGCTAGCACCATGTCAACATCACCGTCTACAACCCTGCCATGCTCGTCCCTCACCCCAATAACCACCTTCTTCGCCCTGTCAGCCCTTATCAAGGAAAAGAAAGCTGCAGAACATGTCTCGGCACCCTCAAAGTAAGCACTACGAGCATGCAGTAAGTATGCTCGTGCCCTACCCTCATAAATCACCCTCAATCTCTCCTTTAAGGAGTCACAAACCCCCTGATTCACAATGCCACCACAGTTTCCCCTGGCATACTCGAGCTCGAGAAGGGACTGCAGGCGAAGCAGCCCCCTCCTCGCCACCCACACCTTTCTTCTACAATACCGGATACAAAACAACTTCACGCGCTCCTTGACTACCTCCCACCACTCAATCACCCCAGAGCACATAGGTCTGAGACCTAACAGACCACTAAAAAACACCCGAAAAGAACGTTCAAAAACCGCCTCCTCCAAAATACTGATATTAAGACGCCAGTACCCAGGACCAAAAACTGGCACAACCGAGCGTACCTCATACAGAAGCCCAACATGATCCGAGAAAAATAGAGGGAGCTGTCGACCCGCCACCAAACCATAGGACCCATCAAAAAACACATAATCCAAAACCTTCTGTATTCCCCGGGAGTTCCGCCACGTGGGCCCCTCCAACCGCGGACTCACCACCCTTGCCCCATCAACCAAACCATGCGTGGCCAGTAGGTTGGAAAGAAAAACACTGCTGGGATCACCCCCATTCCCCAACTCTAGATTGAAATCTCCACCCAAAATCACCTGCCTATCAGTAACAAGATGCGGAGCCAACAACCCAAAACCATCCTGCCTGTCAGCTGGAGTCTGAGGTCCATACACCACAACCACCCTCATCTTGGCAGTCCCCAAAGAGATATCCACCCCCAGAATTCTCCCCTGAACAATAACAAAAGAAGACTCCACCCTTATCTCCTTAACCCCAAACAAAATCCCCACCCCAGTAGAGTGTACCCCCCCTACACTCCACAACGAATCACCCTTCGTCCACTCCCTTGAAAACTTCCTAACATCACCCTGATCCCGCAAATGTACCTCCTGTAAAAAACAAATGGCCACCCGAAAAGACCCCACAAAATCAAAAAGAACCCTTCTTTTCACCACATCCCTCATTCCTCTTGCATTCAAAGAAAGAACCTTAAATGTACCCATGGTATACAGAAAAAGAAACAGACAAAAAAAACAACCAAACAAAGGAAAACCCAGACCCTCCACACTATGAGTAACAATCCCCATCGTCCATCTGCTCCGCCCAAGAATAGGGCACTTCATTCGGTACGTTTGAAGGT
>NW_023265771.1:0-5333 GCF_013103735.1 Etheostoma cragini
AAAAGGGGGTCCAACCCATTACTAGCATGGGGTACCTAATAAAGTGGCCGGTGAGTGTATATATATATATATATATATGGGTGTGTACTTTAAGACGGCTGTCAGAAAAGGTTTAACCCAGAAGCAGACAAAGATGGAAGGTCTTTTAAACAGTTTATTGCAGTGCAGTCAGGACAAGGTGAGGCCAGTAATACAACTGGGTGGCAGGCTAGACAGCAGGCAGTAGAGGCAGGCAGGGTGTTCTCCTCAGAGTAGCAGGCAGGTAAGGAAACAAGAAAAAAACGTCCTCCCCACTTGTATACAACGTAACAATCCGGCAAAGACTGAGGAGAACTGCAGGTCTTATGAAGCAACACAGAAAGAGCTAATATGAATCAGGTGTGCTAATCAGTCTGACAGGAGTGACACCACCCATTCAAAAGAAAGAAACAAAAACTCAGTCAGCCACACACAGACCCCCCAACTAATTCATATTTCAGACATCATGACAACGGCGGCTGACCTGTGATGAAGGTATGAAGTCCAGATCATCGAAGCTGTGGACGTTGAAGGAGTTCTTCGTCTTAAACTCTGCAGACCTGAAGGTACAAAATACACATCAACGTAGTACTACACCTCACAATTTCTTGAGGAAATGTACACAAGACAAAGACTACAAAGACACACACACACACTACTTCTTCTTCTACTGTTGTATTTACCAGAGCAGTTCGCTGGAGGAGTGGTGGGAGGTGCAGCGCTTATCGTCCCTTGTCCTGCCTCCTGCGTCCTCCACGTCCAGCATCACCTCGTCCCATTTGTCCAGAGGAGACGGCAGACTGACTGCAACACATCAACCACGAAAAACACTTTCAGAGAGACATGAGACTGTTAGGAAGTTAGCTGCTCCCTGGACTAGTCCTACCAAGGAAGGACCCTTGGAAGGAATAGTTCTACCAAGAAGGATCCTTGGAAGGACTAGTTCTACCAAGAAGGATCCTTGGAAGGACTAGTAGTACCAAGAAGGATCCTTGGAAGGACTAGTCCTACAAAGCAGGATCCTTGAAAGGACTAGTACTACAAAGAAGGATCCTTGGAAGGACTAGTTCTACCAAGGAAGGATCATTGGAAGGACTAGTCCTACAAAGAAGGATCCTTGGAAGGACTAGTAGTACCAAGAAGGATCCTTGCAAGGACTAGTCCTACAAAGCAGCATCCTTGAAAGGACAAGTTCTACCAAGAAGGATCCTTGGAAGGACTAGGTACACCAAGAAGGATCCTTGGAAGGACTAGTCCTAACTAAAGGATCCTTGGAAGGACTAGTTCTACCAAGAAGGATCCTTGGAAGGACTAGTTCTACCAAGAAGGATCCTTGGAAGGACTAGTTCTACCAAGGAATGATCCTTGGAAGGACTAGTTCTACCAAGGAAGGATCCTTGAAGGACTAGTCCTACAAAGAAGGATCCTTGGAAGGACTAGTAGTACCAAGAAGGATTCTTGGAAGGACTAGTCCTACAAAGCAGGATCCTTGAAAGGACTAGTACTACAAAGAAGGATCCTTGGAAGGACTAGTTCTACCAAGGAAGGATCATTGGAAGGACTAGTCCTACAAAGAAGGATCCTTGGAAGGTCTAGTCCTACAAAGCAGCATCCTTGAAAGGACAAGTTCTACCAAGAAGGATCCTTGGAAGGACTAGTTCTACCAAGGAAGGATCATTGGAAGGACTAGTCCTACCAAGAAGGATCCTTGAAAGGACTAGTTCTACCAAGGAAGGATCCTTGGAAGGACTAGTCCAACCAAGAAGGATCCTTGGAAGGACTAGTCCAACCAAGAAGGATCCTTGGAAGGACTAGTCCTACAAAGAAGGATCCTTGGAAGGACTAGTTCTACCAAGAAGGATCCTTGGAAGGACTAGTCCTACAAAGAAGGATCCTTGAAAGGACTAGTACTACCAAGAAGGATCATTGGAAGGACTAGGTACACCAAGAAGGATCCTTGGAAGGACTAGTCCTAACAAGAAGGATCTTTCGAAGGACTAGTTCTACCAAGCAAGGATCCTTGACATTGAGTCTAGAGAGATGAGGCTGAAGGAAGTTGTTTTAACTGCTTCCTGTGTGTTGAGTACCTGAGTCTAGGGAGATGGGACTGGCAGGAAGTTGTTGCGCCTCCACCTGGATCAGCTCCGTCTCCTCCGGTCTGGTCCGGCGTCGGGGACTCCGCGAGCCCCCCTTTCTCCTCACGGGACTCCTCGTCTGTTCGGTGTTACCGCGGCAACCGCCCGGGTCGCTGAGGTCCACCAGGTCCAGAGCTGTGGACAGGACTGCAGGCCGAAGGATTAAAAACAGTTAAAGGGGAACTTCAGGGTGTTTTTCTCGTGTTTTTGGCACAACAAGGTAAGGTAAAACAAAACAACACGCAATGTAACGAAGAAAAAATATTAAAGATTTTGACAAAAAGTTGAAAACGTGACAAAAATGTGGAAAAAGTTGAAAAAACGTTGAAAAAAGCATTGAAAATGCAAAACAATAGAGACAAAAACATAGAATAACCAGCAAAAATATCAGAAAAAGTTATAAAAATGTTGAAAAACGTCTTAAAAAAAAGATTTACGACAGAAAAAGGACCAAAAACATTGAAAAAAAATCCAGAAAAAGGTCCAGAAAACCACAAAAAAGTGTTAAATAATATTGGAAGAATTTGGTCCATACCCGAAATCACCATCACCAAACCCAGTGACTATTTACATGGAGTCTGGTGGAGATATGCTGCTCTATACACGCTAAAAGTAGTGATTATTTACATGGAGTCTGGTGGAAATATGCTGCCCAAACACGCTAAAAGTAGTGACTATTTACATCGAGTCTGATGGAGATATGCTGCTCTATACACGCTAAAAGTAGTGATTATTTACATGGAGTCTGGTGGAGATATGCTGCTCTATACACACTAAAAGTAGTGACTATTTACATGGAGTCTGGTGGGTTTGGTGATGGTGATTTCAGGGCTGTTTCAGGGAAAAGCTCTTACTCTTCAAAGTCCAAGTGCATCATAAACGAGTCAGAAAAGATGCAGTGATAAGTGATTCTATCTTAGAGCTTCATAATCAATAACTTGAAACCTGCATATGAGATTACGGCGTCCATTTTCAGCAACAACAAACAGAGTATTGTGTGCAGGGTGACCTTTAAATGTCATCACTGCTTTCTGAACATGAGCACACAGTTTGATCTCCGGTCTGAACGGATGAAATTTCAGCCGCCTCGGCCTCCTGTTCTAGAAGCACCGGGTGTGTTAAACAAGGCTGGTGATGGATGTGAGGAGGACGCAGCGGGTCAGAGGTGCTAATTAGCGGGACGTCTACCCGCTGAGACGGAGGAGACAGATGGGCACAGAGGAGGAAGGAAGGGGGACGGCCGAGGACACAGAGTTAGAGGACAGGAGGAGACACGAGGTCAGAGAGACAAAGAAAAGTTAGAGAAAAACCAAAGAGAGGGAAACAGAGGGAGACAGAGGGAGACAGAGGGGGGGACAGAGGGAGACTGAGGGGGACAGAGGGAGACAGAGGGGGACAGAGGGAGACAGAGGGGGACACAGAGGGGGACAGAGGGAGACAGAGGGGGACACAGAGGGGGACAGAGGGGGAGACAGAGGTGGACACAGAGGGGGACACAGAGGGGGACAGAGGGAGACAGAGGGGGACAGAGGGGGACACAGAGGGGGACAGAGGGAGACAGAGGGGGGCAGAGGGGGACACAGAGGGGGACATAGAGGGGGACAGAGGGAGAGTTCATTAGGAGGAGTCTACCTGCTGTGTTGGAGGTGGGGGGGCGGGAGGAGGAGTCGCTTCGGCTCTCCGACAGGAAGTCATCGATCGAGGGACTCAGCAGGGGACGACTCTCCTGCTGGAGACAGAGAAAGACACAGCGATGTGATTGGTGCAGCTGGCCTCTGACCCCGCCTACATCAGAGATCTCCACCAATAGGGCGCTCCCGGTACATGTATACCCAAATGAGCTGCTTCATATGAGTTTTAAGAGTCCCAGGGGGGTCAAACGGGGAGGAACTGACGTCCGATTGGTCGGATAAAGACACCAGAGAGCAGAATGTGGTCTTACAACCTTTCATTTCATTGTTTTATTGTTTGATTTATAGTCGTCCTTCCTCTACTGTCTGAATGTTTCCGTAGACTCAAAACACTCAGGAAGAAGGTTCTGGGTTCAAATCCCTTCTATGGGAGTTTTGGGTTCTCCTCCCCCCATAAAGACATGCATGCTGGGTAACTAGGACTATACTATGTGTACTGTGTGTATGTAGTACTGTATAGTACTGTATAGTACTGTGTAGTACTGTATAGTACTGTATAGTACTGTGTAGTACTGTATAGTACTGTGTAGTACTGTGTAGTACTGTATAGTACTGTATAGTACTGTGTAGTATTGAACTGTATTGTGTAGTATTGTATAGTATTGTACTGTATTGTACTGTATAGTATTGTGTAGTACTGTATTGTGTAGTACTGTATTGTGTAGTATTGTATTGTGTAGTATTGTGTAGTATTGTATTGTACTGTATTGTACTGTATAGTATTGTACTGTACTGTGTAGTACTGTGTAGTACTGTGTAGTACTGTGTAGTGTTGGTGATTGGCCGACGTGCAGCTGCAGGTGTGAGAGCAGTAGCCAATGAAAGGAGGAGCATCAGTGAGGTCGTCATGCTGACCTTGGTTGTCACGGTGAAGAGGGCGTTTCCTTCTGAGGTTGACTTTTTACCAGGAAGCTCCTTCAGCACCATGGCAACGGCTCTTTCCCCTTTCCCCTACAACAGGCAGAGCGACATGTTGGTTCACTCAGACGCACACAGCAGCCAATCAGACGCTCTGCTGATCAAAGCAGCCAATCAGCAGCCAATCAGACGCTCTGCTGCACACAGCAGCCAATCAGACGCTCTGCTGCACACAGCGGCCAATCAGACGCTCTGCTGTAAAAAGCAGCCAATCAGACGCTCTGCTGCACACAGCAGCCAATCAGACGCTCTGCTGTAAAAAGCAGCCAATCAGACGCTCTGCTGTAAAAAGCAGCCAATCAGACGCTCTGCTGCACACAGCAGCCAATCAGACGCTCTGCTGCCTTCTGACAGGCCATTAACTATAGGAGAGATATATCTGTAAATTATAGAGTGGTCTAGACCCGTGAATGAGTGAGTGAGTGAGTGAGTGAGTGAGTGAGTGAATGAGTGAGTGAGTGAGTGAGAGAGAATGAGTGAGTGAGTGAGAGAATGAGTGAGTGAGTGAGTGAGTGAGTGAGTGAGAGAATGAGTGAGTGAGAGAGAGAGAGAATGAGTGAATGAGTGAGAG
>NW_023265772.1:0-3644 GCF_013103735.1 Etheostoma cragini
GAAAAAGTAAAAAAGTCATAGTATTGTATGTCGGAAAAATAATAGTATAGTATGTCAAAAAAATAAAAGTCATAGTATGTCAAAAAAATAATAGTATAGTATGTCGAAAAAGTATAAAAAGTCATAGTATAGTATGTCAAGAAAATAATAGTATTGTATATAAAAATAAAAAAGTCATAGTATAGTATGTCAAAAAAATAAAAGTATAGTATGTCGAAAAAGTATAAAAAGTCATAGTATGGTATGTCAAAAAAATAAAAGTATAGTATGTCGAAAAAGTATAAAAAGTCATAGTATGGTATGTCAAAAAAATAATAGTATAGTATATAAATAATAAAAAAGGCATAGTATGTCGAAAAAATAAAAAGTCATAGTATAGTATGTCGAAAAAAGAATAGTATATTATGTTGAAAAAATAAAAAAGTCATAGTATAGTATGTCGAAAAAATAAAAAAGTCATAGTGCAGTATGTCGAAAAAAGAATAGTATAGTATATAAAAATAAAAAAGTCATAGTATGTCGAAAAAGTAAAAAAAGTCATAGTATAGTATGTCAAAAATAAAAGTCATAGTATAGTATGTCAAAAAAATAATAGTATAGTATGTCGAAAAAGTATAAAAAGTCATAGTATAGTATGTCAAAAAAATAAAAGTCATACTATAGTATGTCAAAAAAATAAAAAAGGCATAGTATGTCGAAAAAATAAAAAAGTCATAGTATGTCGAAAAAATAAAAAGTCATAGTATAGTATGTCAAAAAAATAATAGTATAGTATGTCGAAAAAGTATAAAAAGTCATAGTATAGTATGTCAAAAAAATTAAAGTCATACTATAGTATGTCAAAAAAATAAAAGTATTGTATATAAAAAATAAAAAAGTCATTATGTTGAAAAAATAAAAAAGTCACAGTATAGTATGTCGAAAAAATAAAAGTATAGTATGTCAAAAATAAAAAAGTCATAGTATAGTATGTCGAAAAAATTAAAAAGTCATAGTATTGTATGTCAAAAAAATAATAGTATAGTATGTCAAAAAAATTAAAAAGTCATAGTATAGTATGTCAAAAAAATAAAAGTCATAGTATTGTATGTCAAAAAAATAATAGTATAGTATGTCAAAAAAATTAAAAAGTCATAGTATAGTATGTCGAAAAAGTAAAAAAAGTCATACTATAGTATGTCAAAAATAAAAAAGTCATAGTATTGTATGTCAAAAAAAGAATAGTATAGTATGTCAAAAAAATGAAAAAGTCATAGTATAGTATGTCAAAAAAATAAAAGTCATAGTATAGTATGTCAAAAAAAGAATAGTATAGTATATAAATAATAAAAAAGGCATAGTATGTCGAAAAAGTAAAAAAAGTCATAGTATTGTATGTCGAAAAAAGAATAGTATAGTATGTCAAAAAAATAAAAGTCATAGTATAGTAGGTCAAAAAAATAATAGTATAGTATGTCGAAAAAGTATAAAAAGTCATAGTATAGTATGTCAAAAAAATAAAAGTCATAGTATAGTATGTCAAAAAAATAAAAGTCATACTATAGTATGTCCAAAAAAAAATAGTATTGTATATAAAAAATAAAAAAGTCATAGTATGTCGAAAAAATAAAAAGTCATAGTATTGTATGTCGGAAAAATAATAGTATAGTATGTCAAAAAAATAATAGTATAGTATGTCGAAAAAGTATAAAAAGTCATAGTATAGTATGTCAAAAAAATAATAGTATAGTATATAAATAATAAAAAAGGCATAGTATGTCGAATAAATAAAAAGTCATAGTATTGTATGTCGAAAAAAGAATAGTATATTATGTTGAAAAAATAAAAAAGTCATAGTATAGTATGTCGAAAAAATAAAAGTATAGTATGTCAAAAATAAAAAAGTCATAGTATATTATGTCGAAAAAAGAAAAAAGTCATAGTATAGTATGTCGAAAAAGTATAAAAAGTCCTAGTATAGTATGTCGAAAAAGTATAAAAAGTCATAGTATAGTATGTCGAAATAGTATAAAAAGTCATGGTATAGTATGTTGAAAATGTATAAAAATTCATAGTATAGTATGTCGATAAAAGAAAAAAGTCATAGTATAGTATGTCGAAAAAGTATAAAAAGTCATAGTATAGTATGTCGAAAAAGTATAATAAGTCATAGTATAGTATGTCGAAAAAAGAAAAAAGTCATAGTATAGTATGTCAAAAAAGTTTAAAAAGTCATAGTATAGTATGTCGAAAAAGTATAAAAAGTCATTGTATAGTATCTCGAAAAAGTATAAAAAGTCATAGTTTAGTATGTCGAAAAAGTATAAAAAGTTATAGTATAGTATGTGGAAAAAGTATAAAAAGTCATAGTATGTCGAAAAAGTAAAAAATGTCATAGTATAGTATGTCGAAAAAAGTAAAAAAAACAGTATAGTATGTCAAAAAGTATAAAAAGTCCTAGTATAGTATGTTGAAAATGTATAAAAAGTCATAGTATAGTATGTCGAAAAAGTATAAAAAGTCATAGTATGTCGAAAAAGTAAAAAATGTCATAGTATGTCGAAAAAGTAAAAAATGTCATAGTATAGTATGTCAAAAAAGTATAAAAAGTCATAGTATAGTATGTCGAGAAAGTATAAAAAGTCATAGTATGTCGAAAAAGTATAAAAAGTCATAGTATAGTATGTGGAAAAAGTATAATGAGTCATAGTATAGTATCTCGAAAAAGTATAAAAAGTCATAGTATAGTAGGTTTAAAAATAAAATTCATAGCATAGTATGTCGAAAAATAAAAAAAGTCATATTATAGTATGTCGAAAAAGTATAAAAAGTCATAGTATAGTATGTTGAAAATGTATAAAAAGTCATAGCATAGTATGTCGAAAAAGTATAAAAAGTCATAGTATAGTATGTTGAAAAAGTATAAAAAGTCCTAGTATAGTATGTCGAAAAAGTATAAAAAGTCATAGTATAGTATGTCGAAAAAATATAATTCATAGTATAGTATGTCGAAAAAGTATAAAAAGTCATAGTATAGTATGTCGAAAATAGAAAAAAGTCATAGTATAGTATGTCGAAAAAAGAAAAAAGTCATAGTATAGTATGTCGAAAATAGAAAAAAGTCATAGTATAGTATGTCGAAAAAAGAAAAAAGTCATAGTATAGTATGTCAAAAAAGTTTAAAAAGTCATAGTATAGTATGTCGAAAAAGTATAAAAAGTTATAGTATAGTATGTTTAAAAATAAAATTCATAGCATAGTATGTCGAAAAATAAAAAAAGTCATATTATAGTATGTCGAAAAAAGTAAAAAAAAACAGTATAGTATGTCAAAAAGTATAAAAAGTCCTAGTATAGTATGTTGAAAATGTATAAAAAGTCATAGTATAGTATGTCGAAAAAGTATAAAAAGTCATAGTATGTCGAAAAAGTAAAAAATGTCATAGTATAGTATGTCAAAAAAGTAAAAAATTTCATAGTATAGTATGTCGAAAAAAGAAAAAAGTCATAGTATAGTATGTCGAAAAAGTATAAAAAGTCATAGTATAGTATCTCGAAAAAGTATAAAAAGTCATAGTTTAGTATGTGGAAAAAGTATAAAAAGTCATAGTATAGTATGTGGAAAAAGTATAATGAGTCATAGTATAGTATCTCGAAAAAGTATAA
>NW_023265773.1:0-2837 GCF_013103735.1 Etheostoma cragini
TGTCTTTTATTGTCTGTAAAGCGTCCTTGAGTGTTAGAAAGGCGCTGTTAAATAAAATGTATTATTATTATTATTATATTCTACATGTTCTGTATATTCTATATGTTCTGTATGTTCTATATGTTCTGTTATGTTCTATATGTTCTATATATTATATATGTTCTATATGTTCTATATATTCTACATGTTCTATATATTCTACATGTTCTATATATTCTATATGTTCTATAAGTTCTATATATTCTACATGTTCTATATGTTCTATATGTTCTGTATGTTCTGTATATTCTATATGTTCTGTTATGTTCTATATGTTCTATATATTATATATATATTATATATGTTCTATATATTCTATATGTTCTATATATTCTACATGTTCTATATATTCTACATGTTCTATATATTCTATATATTCTATATGTTCTATAAGTTCTATATATTCTACATGTTCTATATGTTCTATATATTCTACATGTTCTATATATTATATATGTTCTATATATTCTATATGTTCTATATGTTCTATATATTCTACATGTTCTATATATTCTATATGTTCTGTAAGTTCTATATCTTCTATATATTCTACATGTTCTATATGTTCTATATCTTCTATATGTTCTTTATATTTTATATATGTTCTATATGTTCTATATATTCTACATGTTCTATATATTCTACATGTTCTATATGTTCTATATATTCTACATGTTCTATATATTCTACATGTTCTATATATTCTATATGTTCTATATATTATATATATTCTATATCTTCTATATGTTCTATATAGTCTACATGTTCTATATATTCTACATGTTCTATATATTCTATATGTTCTATATATTCTATATATTCTATATCTTCTATATGTTCTATATATTCTACATGTTCTATATATTCTACATGTTCTATATATTCTATATGTTCTATATATTATATATATTCTATATATTCTATATCTTCTATATGTTCTTTATATTTTATATATGTTCTATATGTTCTATATATTCTACATGTTCTATATATTCTATATGTTCTATATATTCTACATGTTCTATATATTCTACATGTTCTATATGTTCTATATATTCTACATGTTCTATATGTTCTATATATTCTACATCTTCTTTATTTTCTACATGTTATATATATTCTATATATTCTATATGTTCTATATATTATATATATTCTATATGTTCTATATATTCTACATGTTCTATATATTATATATGTTCTATATGTTCTATATGTTCTATATCTTCTATATATTCTACATGTTCTATATCTTCTATATATTCTATATATTCTACATGTTCTATATCTTCTATATATTCTATATATTCTACATGTTCTATATGTTCTATAGCTTCTATATCTTCTATATGTTCTATATGTTCTATATATTCTACATGTTCTATATATTCTATATGTTCTGTAAGTTCTATATCTTCTGTATCTTCTATATATTCTTCATGTTCTATATATTCTATATGTTCTATATGTTCTATATGTTCTATATATTCTACATGTTCTATATATTATATATGTTCTATATCTTCTATATCTTCTATATCTTCTATATATTCTACATGTTCTATATCTTCTATATATTCTATATATTCTACATGTTCTATATGTTCTATATCTTCTATATATTCTACATGTTCTATATATTATATATGTTCTATATGTTCTATATGTTCTATATCTTCTATATATTCTACATGTTCTATATCTTCTATATATTCTATATATTCTACATGTTCCATATGTTCTATATCTTCTATATATTCTACATGTTCTATATCTTCTATATATTCTATATATTCTACATGTTCTATATGTTCTATATATTCTACATGTTCTATATATTCTATATGTTCTGTAAGTTCTATATCTTCTGTATCTTCTATATATTCTATATGTTCTATATATTCTATATGTTCTATATCTTCTATATATTCTACATGTTCTATATGTTCTATATATTCTACATGTTCTATATATTCTATATGTTCTATATCTTCTATATATTCTACATGTTCTATATGTTCTATATATTCTACATGTTCTATATATTCTACATGTTCTATATATTCTACATGTTCTATATGTTCTATAAGTTATTATGGAATATAAACCAAACGGACAACGGGCTGTAGAACTGATCTCAGGTCTCTGAAGGTTTTAAAAGAAAAACACAACCAATATGTTGATGTTGTGTTGTGACAATAAATCCAATTATTATCAATATTACACTGAGAACTCCTAATTAACTCATAAATAACCATAAATAACCATAAATAACTAATAATAACTAATAATAACTAATAATAACTAATAATAACTAATAATCTGTTGATTTGGAACTTGTTCCTGGATTCTTTATTTTGTAATATATATACATATATATGATTTTGAAGTCGAATACTCGTATCATATCGGCCTTAAAGGTCCCTTATGGGTCGGGGTCTGATCCGGATCAATAACCCTCTGGACAACATGTTTTGCCGTTGGAGGGTAGGAGCGTCCCCGGGGTCGGGACTCACCTGGACCTGGTCCCCGCTGTGACCCCGGCAGCGTGTTGACACGGTAAACATGTCCTCGGTCAACACAGCCGGGACGGACCTCTGGACCCAGGACCACGTGGACGGGGACACACACGGGGACATTGTGGATCGTGGTTTCTGATTTAGTGGGACAGACTTGTCTCTCAGCAGGTTCCTCGTTCACTCAACCGGACGGAGACATTTTGTCTTTAATCAGGAATAAAACACCGAAATGTGGAGGTTGTTCTTTTATTTTAAAAGAGAAGGAGGGGGGGGGGGGGG
>NW_023265774.1:0-1894 GCF_013103735.1 Etheostoma cragini
AGAGTCCACACTGCATTCTAGAGACTCTCAGGTCAGGATTCATTAACCCGTTCAACTGATGACCTTTAAACTGACTAACTTTAGTTGATAAACAGCTGACGTGTAGCTTGGTGTCTGCTGATACGATAAACCTCTGCAGTGATTTAGAGATGATTTAAAGATTGATTCTAAATCTGGACCAAAAATGTACCTGAACAACAATCAAACATAAAACAAACACGTCACCACGTGTTGACAGAGGCTTCCTGTGTGTTGTTCTGTGTGTTTCCAGTCTGTCAGGCTGTCTGATCTCAGAGGAAGGCTGTTCTTCTCTGGTCTCAGCTCTGAGCTCCAACCCCTCCCATCTGAGAGAGCTGGACCTGAGCTACAATCATCCAGGAGACTCAGGACTGAAGCTGCTGTCAGCGGGACTGAAGGATCCTCTCTGGAGACTGGACACTCTCAGGTTTGAAGAGTTCTGGTTATAGTCAGTCAGTCTGGAAGATGAGAAAGAGAAATATTTTAGTTTCAAAGCTGTTGACAAAGCTCTGTGAGTTTTGTTATTTATAAATTCATATAAATTAGAGCTGTCAAAATGAACGCGATAACCAGTAAGTGCAAAGTGATTCGGGTCATGGGCCACTTCGTAGTTTGTGAAACAAGAAGCGATGCAAAAAAGAAAAGTTGATGACAAAGTCATAAAAACTAAATTCCATCACAACAAGTATCTCTACATAATGTTAAGAAACAAGGTAGTGAAGGAAATTAGAAAAGCAAAACCCGTTGTTTTGCAGCTTTAAATGAAGCCAGAGGAAATGTTAAAATGATCTGGAGCATATTAAAGAAACTGACATGGGAACATCACAGCAACAGGAAATACTAGAAATGAACCACAGTGGGATTTTCCTAAAACACCCAACAGAAATAGCAGACACCTTCAATCACCATTTTTTTCTGATCTTCTAGGAAAATCTGTGAGATTTCAGCTACAGAGTCAGATTATATCCATCAACCAGTTTTACCTGCCTTTACCATAAAAAGTATTACTGAGTTAAATTAAATTATTTACTGAGCATTACTGAGTCAGGAATCATGAGAATCATTTGGTCACTCAAACCTTCTAAGGCAAAAGATGTGTTTGGGATGGATATGGCTATGCTCAAAGACCAATGTTACGTAGCCAGCCAGCAACTTCGGCAGTAGAGTTTCGGCGAGCTAACCACGACAGGGTTGTCACCCACAATCAACCTGCAGTTATGTTTGAAATGGAGACACGCATATTGTTTCTGTTCCCGGAGATCCTGGACATTATTTCATTTATGACGTTATGTTAAAGATAACTTGTTGGTTATGATATTACAAAGGAATTACAATAAAAATTTAATAATAAAAAAATCAATATAGCTTTTTTTAATTAGAACGCTGACAGTATCAATGACGTCACTGGCACGGTAGGCCCTGAAGGTATCTAGGCAACGGCTGCAGCATATTATATACACACGAAAAATAGTAATTTTAATGGCACGGGTTACGTATTTGAGCCTGTGAGGGACAGGTCTGTAGAGTCTGACTGTAAGGGACAGGCCTGTAGAGTCTGACTGTGAGGGACAGGCCTGTAGTGTCTGTCTGTGAGGGACAGGTCTGTAGAGTCTGACTGTAAGGGACAGGCCTGTAGTGTCTGACTGTGAGGGACAGGCCTGTAGTGTCTGTCTGTGAGGGACAGGTCTGTAGAGTCTGACTGTAAGGGACAGGTCTGTAGAGTCTGACTGTAAGGGACAGGCCTGTAGAGTCTGACTGTGAGGGACAGGCCTGTAGAGTCTGACTGTGAGGGACGGGCCTGTAGAGTCTGACTGTAAGGGACAGGTCTGTAGAGTCTGACTGTAAGGGACAGGTCTGTAGAGTCTGACTGTAAGGG
>NW_023265775.1:0-1337 GCF_013103735.1 Etheostoma cragini
CACAACCACACAGATACACACACACACACAGAGACACACACACACACACACACACACACACACACACACACACACAAATACACACAGGCGGAGACACACACACACAAACACTCACTTTCAGGATGTTAATCTGTCTCGTCTGGTCCTCTGTCTTCTTCTCTGGTCTTGTGTCCTCTGCGGTGTGCACTGTGTGTCTTCTTCCTTTCTGGTCCTTAGTCCTCTGTCTTCTTCTGTGGTCCCGTGTCCTCTGTCTTCTTCTGTCTCTTTTTCAGTTGGTCTTCTTCTTCTGTGGTGCTGGTATTTATCCTGGGCCGAGGACGGGGTTCTCAGAAAGCTGAGTGAGACGAGACAGTTTCCAGGAGACAGAGACACTCAGAAGGTGTTTCATCATTATTGAAATGATTCAGGTTCAAATACACACATGATATACCAGGGACCAGGACCCATGTGGTCCTCCAGAGTCCTCCAGAGTCCTCCAGAGTCCTCCAGAGTACCCCTAGGGGGTCATGTACCCGGGGCCCCTGTAGTCCAGAGTACCGAGATAGGTATGGCTGCAGCCTGGAGCGTCCCGTCTCATTGTTATTGTTGTTGTTATTATTGCTGTTATTGTTATTATTGTTGTTGTTATTGTTGTTGTTATTATTATTGTTGTTGTTATTATTATTATTGTTGTTGTTATCGTTGTTATTGTTGTTATTATTATTATTGTTGTTGTTATTGTTATTATTGTTGTTGTTATTGTTATTATTATTGTTGTTGTTATCGTTGTTATTGTTGTTATTATTATTATTGTTGTTGTTGTTATTGTTATTATTGTTGTTGTTATTGTTATTATTATTGTTGTTGTTATTGTTGTTATTATTGTTGTTGTTATTGTTGTTGTTGTTATTATTGTTGTTGTTATTGTTGTTGTTGTTATTATTGTTGTTGTTATTGTTGTTGTTGTTATTATTGTTGTTGTTGTTGTTGTTGTTCCTGATGTTAATCGACATTCCTAAGGAGGAATAATAAGAATCTGCACAACAAATAAAAACAACTCGTTACTTTCTAATTTATATTTATTTAAAACATATTTACATTAATGTCCCAGTGAAGCTATCATCCGTCTTCATCCATCCATCCATCTTCATCCATCCATCTCCATCCATCCATCTTCGACCGCTTATCCGGTCTCGGGTCTCTGGGGCAGCAGCTCCAGCAGGGGACCCCAAACTTCCCTTTCCTAAACCACATCAACCAGCTCCGACTGGAGGGTCCTGAGTCCTGGGTCTTCCCCTAGACCTCCTCCCAGCTGGACGTCCCTCCACCTAGTCCTGGGTCTTCCCCTAGACCTCCTC
>NW_023265776.1:0-1830 GCF_013103735.1 Etheostoma cragini
TGTTACTTGCTCCATTTTACAAGAAGTCAGCAGAAAGGTTACTTGCCCAACCTGGTTGGATAAAACATTAGATTTCTTAAGCCTGCACGATTATGGCCAAAATGATAATCATACTTTGATCAATATGGAGATCACAATTAATTAACACAATTATTTATTGATTTTCTACTCTACGTCTTTTTGCTTTGGAACCCCCCTTTCCTCACAGCTTTCAACTGTCAGATACGGGTGGGGGAGTGGGCACTGTGTCCAAACCTTTCTGTGTAAAAAAAATCACTAAAGAAGTCTCTTGGATGAGAGACAAAACTTCTGCGGAGGACCTTTTACCATGTCCAGTTGCCCTCGGCCTAGTTGTGAACTTTTGGGGTAATAGCATTGATCAGGAACCAATACGGACACAACTGGACTCAATGCGGGCATTGAAGATTTTCAGATTACTTTTGACTTTTTTGTGAGATTACTGAATAAGAGAAGAGACCTGGGTAAAATCTGTAATGTTGTAAATGGCTTTAAAAAGTGGTACTATACCTGTTTGCAGTGTTTATAACCTATTCAATTCGTAATTAGTAATACCAGACACGGGCAAAGTGCAAATCGTAGTTACAAGTGGTGTACATGTGGCAGACGCAGGGAGCTACATTGATTCAAGATGGCTGCCAGGTGTTTTGTCTGAGAACTTGGCCTCTTGGAATCCAACAAAAATCTATTGAATCCTTTCTGGTATTACCGAATTTAGTGGTTAATTGATTCAAGTTGTATTCAGTTAAATTGCGTCTCAATTTTGGGGACAATATTCCTAGTATCTGTTGAGCTTGGGCTGCAGCCCAAGTTGATGGGCTTTTGGGCCTACTAGGACTCTGAAAACAAATCCTTCACTATCATCACTCGCAGCTTTCACCAACTTCATCAACATTTGCAACTTTCATCAACTTCCGGTACATCCTGGTAAGACACAGTATGCCGCCTAAAAATGCTAAAACATCTCCGTGCGAGGAGGATGCCTTTGTTACGATGAGTGTACTCTCCCAATTAATGGAGCAGCAGAGAGGGATCTATAAAGAGATGTTACTGCAACAACAAGATAACTTTAAATGTTTCATTCAGGTGATTATGGATGGAACTAACAAAAGATTGGATGGTGTTATCAGAGATGTGCAGGAGCTGAAGACTAGCTTGGAATTTACCCAAACAAAGTTTGAAGAGGAGAAGATGGGATGCACTGAGATTGAGTCAAAGATAAGGGCACTTGAGACAAACATAACTACTTCTAAACAGAAATTGGATGGAATGTTCAGCAAGCTGGACTACATTGAAAACCAGAGCAGGAGAACAAATATTTTAATTGATGGCATTGCAGACGAGAAAGGAGAGAAGTGGGGTGAATCAGAGAAAAAGGTGCAAGAGATGTTCTCAAAGAACTTGGGATTAGATGGAATAGATATTGACATTGAGCGTGCTCAGAGACTGGGCCAGTTCCAGGAGAGGGGAAGGCCAAGGAAAATTGTTGTCAAACTTCTTCGCCTTAAAGATAGAGAGCTAATTCTTTCTTCTGCTAAGAAATTAAAGGGCACTAAGATCTACATTAACGAAGACTTCTCTGAAGCTGTGCAACTAAGGAGGAAGGAGTTGTGGCCGAAGATGAAAGCTGCCAGAGAAAAAAGGGGATAAAGCGAGTTTGAAGTATGATAAACTGATTATCCCCCCAAGGGAGGGACAAAGTCAGTTGTCGGCCTAATGAGCTTTAATGCCCAATTTTAAATATGTTTGTCAATATGTATGTGTCTGTGTGTAGGATTTATATGTATGCAGCCTGCTTGATAAAGTTAATCA
>NW_023265777.1:0-1006 GCF_013103735.1 Etheostoma cragini
TCAGGTGCATTCTGGGCGTGCTGGTGTTACAGGGAGGTGTGTTCAGGTGCATTCTGGGCGTGCTGGTCTTACAGGGAGTTGTGTTCAGGTGCATTCTGGACGTGCTGGTCTTACAGGGAGGTGTGTTCAGGTGCATTCTGGGCGTGCTGGTTTTACAAGGAGGTGTGTTCAGGTGGATTCTGTGCGTGCTGGTCTTACAGGGAGGTGTGTTCAGGTGCATTCTGGACGTGCTGGTCTTACAGGGAGTTGTGTTCAGGTGCATTCTGGGCGTGCTGGTCTTACAGGGAGGTGTGTTCAGGTGCATTTTGGGTGTGCTGGTGTTCCAGGGAGGTGTGTTCAAGTGCATTCTTGGTGTGGTGGTCTTACAGGGAGGTGTGTTCAGGTGCATTCTGGGATATTGCTATCTTGAGGCCCCCCCGAGGAAACCCATTTCAGCTGCTTGTACCCTCCTCTTTAAATCCTCACCTTTATAAACGGCCGCTGCTGCTAAGATGGAGTCTCTGTGCAACAGCGACTTCCTGTTCCAGGCACAGTTACTCTCGCCCATTCCTACAGAGCAGGAAGACAAACAATCACGTAGAATACAAGTCTGAAAACCTGAGATTTGTAGTAAATTATTGGATTTTAATTGAACACATTTTAATATAGTGAAATAACAAAAACATCACCCCCTAACAATGATCTCGGAAATGACAATGCTCAAACATCGTAGCCTCTAGAGCGACTATTTGGTTATAAAAAAATATTTGTAGTTATTTATGAGTTCTCACTAAAATAATATGATAATAATTTGTTTTATTTTCACCACAGAACATCCAAATATCTTAAAGTTCTGATCAATAAAATGTAGAGAAATACAAACTTAAGATTTAAACTTAAACAAAAACACATTAACAAAAAAATAATCAGTGTTGCCAACAGGGACGTAGTAGAGCGTCCTCTGGTGGACAGACTATGCAACGCCATCAATAACAGGGACGTTGTAGAGCGTCCTCTGGTGGACAGA
>NW_023265778.1:0-1691 GCF_013103735.1 Etheostoma cragini
GGGGGGGGGGGGGGGGGGTCGATACAGCGTAGTATCGCGGTATTTACCGTGGCTATACTGCATCAATACACTGACGCCAAGTAACCATCTTATATAAATAATATAAATGTGTTAAAGACTATACATGTTTTAGAATATTGCGATATGTGTAAAATCGCAGTAATATGGTATCGTGATGACGTCGCGTCGGGAGGCGTCTGGTGCCCCCCCCCCTTCTGTGTGTTTTCTTCTTCTACCTTCGTTATCCGTCCTGAAGACGAAGATCCTGTGACTCGTCACAACTTCAAACTTGTTGTCTTTGGTGGGGCGGGACATCTGGATGGCGGCCAATGGGATCACTCCTTTAGGGTAGACGTCCTGAAACAGGAAGACATTTGATTGGATCAGCAGAGAGGAAACCTCCGGAAAGAGCAGCTGGACCGTCTTCATGACCAGTTTAAATAAAGTTTGTTACGTTTGAATGGATGGTTAAAAGTGACTTATTCTAATTCTATGTGAATATATTCTAATTAGATGTGAATATATTCTAATTAGATGTGAATATATTCTAATTAGATGTGAATATATTCTAATTAGATGTGAATATATTCTAATTAGATGTGAATATCTAATGAAGCTCCGTGCCGTTTTACCTTCTCGCTGCCGAAGTACATCAGGTTTCTGCCGTCAAACTTCACAAAGCGCTTCTGGAAAACGTAGTTCCTAAAACATGTACAACACGTATCAGACACAGAGCCACAGAGACAGCATCACAGAGACATCATCACAGAGACAGAGACATCATCACAGAGACACAGAGACATAACTAAAAAACAGAGACAACATCTCAGAGACAGAGACATCATCACAGAGACACAGAGACATAACTAAGACACAGAGACAACATCACAGAGACATCATCACAGAGACATCATAACTAAGACACAGAGACAACATCACAGAGACAACATCACAGAGACAACATCACAGAGACATCATAACTAAGACACAGAGACAACATCACAGAGACAACATCACAAAGACATCATCACAGAGACATCATCACAGAGACACAGAGACAACATCACAGAGACAACATCACAAAGACATCATCACAAAGACATCATCACAGAGACATCATCACAAAGACATCATCACAGAGACACAGAGACAACATCACAGAGACAACATCACAGAGACATCATCACAGAGACACAGAGACAACATCACAGAGACACAGAGACAACATCACAGAGACAACATCACAAAGACATCATCACAGAGACAACATCACAGAGACATCATCACAGAGACACAGAGACAACATCACAGAGACAACATCACAGAGACAACATCACAGAGACATCATCACAGAGACACAGAGACAACATCACAGAGACAACATCACAAAGACATCATCACAGAGACACAGAGACAACATCACAGAGACACAGAGTGTATGGATCAGCTGATTCTTAACGTCAAACAGAAGAAAGAAGGAAGGAGACACACCGAGTGGAGGAGGGAGGAGGACAGCAGGAGGAGGAGGACAGGAAGGAGATGAGGCAGCTCCTTAGGAGGGAGGAGACACAAGAAGGAGACGAGAGGAGGAGACGCAGGGCAGCAGCCAGGGCCGACCTCTGACCTCTGACACACACACACACACACACAGACACACACACACACACGCACACACACACACGCACACACAC
>NW_023265778.1:1812-2672 GCF_013103735.1 Etheostoma cragini
ACACACACACACACACGCACACACACAGACACACACACGCACACACACACACACACACACAGACACACACACACGCACACACACACACACACACGGTGCGTTCACTTGACACCAGTAAGCTTTGTGGTGCATTCAAAGTAACTGTAAAATACAGTATTACCCAATTTTTTATGTACTGGTTCAGGAACCGTTGTTAAAAACAACAAATACTACCCAAGTGTACCCATGTACTATACTGTGACTGTCATGAGTTCTCTCCAGGTGAGTGAATCAAACGCACCCCTGTGGAGACAGCTTGTCCAGCCAGCCGCTGATGATGGGCGGCGCCCTCTCGCTCAGCGAGGTGTAGCTGGCGTACGGCGAGATGGTCAGGTCCTCATCGGCCTCCGAGGGGGGGGCGGGGGGGGGCAGGGAGAGGTGTCGGAGGGGGGGCGGGGCTTCTCCGTGGCGGACGGGGGGGGCAGGTTCCCCGACCGTGCTGTAACCCGGAGAGTCTCCGGAGTTAAGAGCCTGAGTCAAACGCTTCGACCACGACCGCTTCGGGCCCCTGAGAGACACACGGGGAAATATGAATATTCATCAGCTTTCACCCTCGTTGAGTTATTAATATTTAATACAGCGGCAGCGCAGATATTATCTTATTATAATAATATATATTTATTAATGGACGTTTCTGTTAATACCCCGAAAAGCTATTTTTCATCTGGAGTTCCAGGACAGATCGTACCAAGTGTCTCCATAAAAAGTAAAATTACATATTTCCATAACAACATAACAATTAATATATATTATACATACTATATACATACTATATATTATACATACTATATACATACTATATATTATGCATACTATATACA
>NW_023265779.1:0-1038 GCF_013103735.1 Etheostoma cragini
TTTAAGTTACTTCCGCAGTGGTTGCACTTTTCCGAACCGGATGCTCTGTCCATCAATATATATACGGTCTATGAGCGGAAGTTGTCTTTGTATTTCCGGTTCCCGGAAAGCGCTACAACCTCCGTACCATTTTGTTTGCATTTTACCTAGTGATGAGGACGGCGGAGTAAAACGCGCCAGTGTTTCGTTCCCTAAAGAAAGAAACATTAGAAGCAGCCGGATTTGGTTTTAAAAACTGTAACAAAGCTACAAAGAGCAGGTCTGTTTTCTTCCTCTGACCGGAAACGCGTTTACTTCTGTTGTTGCAGGGAGTCCGCGCGCTATGCTAACGTTAGCCGCGGCTAGCTCCTGCTAACGTGTATTATTTTACATGTTGTGACCGCGATAAGCTAACGCTAGCTGTAGCTAGCGCCTGCTAACGTTTGTTATTGTGTTGTGAGTTCCGAATAATTTCTCAAATGCAGCTCGGGAAGAAGTCTAGGAGACTAGGAGGCACTTCAACATGAACTCTGAGAGGAAACTGCCAACTGGCCAGCGGAGAGGTGGGAGACATTTACAACTTTATCCATTATTTTCTTTGTTTTCTTACTTAACGTTAATATTACCCTGTTGGATGATGCATTGTTGTATGAGCATGCTCAGGTTTATAATGCCACATAACTTATTACATTGTTTGAAATTCAAGAACATGAATTATATAATTATATTATCTGCTTTTTGCCACAGCTGATAAAGTAACCACACTTCTTTCAGCGGGTTGATAGCTAGCAGTAGCACACCGCAGAATGCTGTTGATTTCAACCGATTCTTGTTACAATTAATGCCCGTGTACTGTATTACAGCCTCATACAGGCTCTGCCTCCCTCTTCTCTGTCCTTGACACTGAAGTAGCAACCATATCCAGAGGTGGGTAGTAACGAGTTACATTTACTCCGTTACATTTACTTGAGTAAGTTTTTGAAAAAATGTACTTCTAGGAGTAGTTTTAAATCACTATACTTTTACTTTTACTTGAGTAGATTAGTGAAAAATAAACTG
>NW_023265780.1:0-2647 GCF_013103735.1 Etheostoma cragini
CACCAGACTTTCACCAGGAAACAGGTGTTCATGTCCTGGAGAAGTTAAGGAGAAAACACCAGACTTTCACCAGGAAAGCAAAAAAACGCAATGAAAGCAGAAGACAAGTTAGACGAAAGTAGAAAAACTTAGAAAATAGCTGAAAAAACGTGTTCATATGTGTTTGTGTCCTGGAGAAATTAGGAGAAAACACGAGGCGTAACTAATGGTCAGAACCTCTCATCGACGTGGTTCCGATCTTCTTGTTTTCGTGTTTTCAGGACAAAGTGGCGGAGCTGCCGGCCGGCCCACAGCCTCCTTTCTTTGAGAAGAATCTCTTCAATCTGATTGGTCCACCGGGTGTTGACAAAAAACCAGACAACAGCAGCTTTGGAGACGTCCTGGAGCAGGTGTCCCCCGTCTACCGACAGGTAGGCTGCGCTGGGGACTCACTGAGGACATAGAGTCCAGAACACACTGTAAAAACATCTCACTATCTGCTAGCCGCCTGTCCCCTGAACACACTGTAAGAACCTGGTGTCTGTAGACAGCTTCTGAATGTCCTCTGATCCGGTTTCTGAATGTCCTCTGATCCGGTGTCTGAGTGTCTTCTGATCCGGTTTCTGAATGTCCTCTGATCCGGTTTCTGAATGTCCTCTGATCCGGTTTCTGAGTGTCCTCTGATCCGGTGTCTGAGTGTCTTCTGATCCGGTTTCTGAATGTCCTCTGATCCGGTTTCTGAGTGTCTTCTGATCCGGTTTCTGAATGTGCTCTGATCCGGTGTCTGAATGTCCTCTGATCCGGTGTCTGAATGTCTTCTGATCCGGTTTCTGAGTGTCCTCTGATCTGGTTTATGAATGTCCTCTGATCCGGTTTCTGAGTGTCTTCTGATCCAGTTTCTGAATGTCCTCTGATCCGGTGTCTGAGTGTCTTCTGATCCGGTTTCTGAATGTCCTCTAATCCGGTTTCTGAGTGTCTTCTGATCCAGTTTCTGAATGTGCTCTGATCCGGTGTCTGAATGTCCTCTGATCCGGTTTCTGAGTGTCCTCTGATCTGGTTTATGAATGTCCTCTGATCCGGTGAGAAGAAGAGCAGAACATGGGCCCTTTAATAATAATAATAGGGGCCCTTTAATAATAATAATAGGGGCCCTTTAATAATAATAATAGGGGCCCTTTAATAATAACAGGGGCCCTTTAAGGTACTTCTTTGACTTGCAGTTGTTTTTGTGTGAACACAAAGTGTCTCTCTGTGTTTCAGGGGGACGTTGTCTCGGTCACGTTCATAGCAGGGAACCCTAGGAACTCAGGGGACATCGTAAGACACCAATCTGCTGATTCCTTTCTCTTTGATTCTTGCTTTCCATCCTCTCTAACCTCGTCTGTCTTTGGCGTCCCTTGCAGAGAGACAAACCGTTTGTTACCGTGGAGATTCATGATAACAGGACAAACCACTGGGACGTTGTCTACACTGATGCATCATGGGAGACCAGGTGGGTTAGTGTGTAGGTGTGGACAAATACTGACGCTGTAAGATGATGTAGACAACAGTAGAGAGACAACAGTAGAGAGACAACAGTGGAGAGACATCAGTAGAGAGTAGTATGTAGAGACAACAGTAGAGAGACAACAGTAGAGAGACATCAGTAGAGAGTAGTATGTAGAGACAACTGTCTCTTAGGGTGAGAGTAGTATGTAGAGAGACAACAGTAGAGAGACATCAGTAGAGAGACATCAGTAGAGAGTAGTATGTAGAGACAACAGTAGAGAGTAGTATGTAGAGACAACAGTAGAGAGTAGTATGTAGAGAGACAACAGTAGAGAGACAACAGTAGAGAGACAACATTAGAGTAGTATGTAGAATACTGCAGTATTACATTCAGAGCTCATAATACGTACAGATAACACACCACCTCGGCGTGTATGTCTCCACTACGTCTTGATGTTACGTCCCGAGGACGTGAATGCGTCCGTCCTGACCAGTGTCCCGGTCCCTGCAGGTTCCACTGGCTGAAGGGGTCCAACCAGCAGAGCAACGCCACCGTGGAGTGGCATGTCCCCCCCGAGGCCCCCAGCGGGTCCTACCGGATCAGGCACTTTGGACACTACCGGCAGAGGAAGGGCCTGCAGGCCGTCATCACGCCGTACCACGGCACGTCCCACGTCTTCACCGTCTCCGCCAGCTTCTACTATCACTGAGACCAACGAGACGGCTGAAGACTTAAAGACACAGCGCGGGACAGAAGTATAAAGATCATCTAGGGACAGACATGTAAAGATCATCTAGGGACAGACATGTAAAGATCATCTAGGGACAGACATGTAAAGATCATCTAGGGACAGACATATACAGATCATCTAGGGACAGACATGTAAAGACCATCTAGGGACAGACATATACAGATCATCTATAGGGACGGACATATACACACCATCTAGGGACAGACATATACAGACCATCTAGGGACAGGCATATAAAGACCCTCTAGGGACAGACATATAAAGACCATCTAGGGACAGACATATACAGATCATCTATAGGGACGGACATATACAGACCATCTAGGGACAGACATATACAGACCATCTAGGGACAGACATATAAAGACCCTCTAGGGACAGACATATACAGATCATCTATAGGGACGGACATATACAGACCATCTAGG
>NW_023265781.1:0-2780 GCF_013103735.1 Etheostoma cragini
CCCCCCCCCGCCCCAGCCCCCCACCCCCCCACTAAGCTGTAGCCTCCCTGTGTTTAGGTTTGTCTTCGGGATTAGGCCTTTAACCCGATCACACCGCCATAATGGACTTTAGGGGACATGAACAGCAGCTGATGGGATCATTGTTGTTTTGTTTCATGTTGTGTTGTTCTAAGACTCTAAAGGACCAAAACTCAACCCTGAACCACTTCCACTGTCCACTTAATCTTCATGAAGACGCTTCGGGTCCCGTTCAGACCACGTAAAAGTGGGTCTCTGCACGGTTTTGAGGCACTGGGAGCGTCAACGAAACATCCCATTTGTGTGAAGTCCTGTTGGGTTGGTTAAAACCTCCGATTACAGCACGAGTAGGCTTTATATATGTCTACAGTTACAGTTTCCCATCAAGTCATACATGGATCTCAATGTGTCCGAGGGCACTTGAATGCAGCGTACGCATGGACTCGGCATCACCAGGGTCTTTAGACGTGGACTCGGGATCACCAGGGTCTCTACACGTGGACTAGGCATCACCAGGGTCTCTACACGTGGACTAGGCATCACCAGGGTCTCTACACGTGGACTCGGGATCACCAGGGTCTCTACACGTGGACTCGGGATCACCAGGGTCTCTACACCAGGGTCTCTACACGTGGACCCCAGCATCACCAGGGTCTCTACACGTGGACTCGGGATCACCAGGGTCTCTACACCAGGGTCTCTACACGTGGACCCAACATCACCCGGGTCTCTGTCTCTGACTCAGACTGGACCTCCAACAGACGGAGGCCGGGAGCCGCGAGGTGCTCATTAGATACTGCATTTAAAAATGAAGAAGAAGAAGAAACAGCAACGTGGATGTCAACACGTAATTAATGTCAAACATGTCGTTAAGAGGTGTCCACGGGCAGGACTGTCTGAGAACTGGAGGAGGGAAGACAAGGGAGGACAACATCATTCAGATCATGTGATTAGTGAATGTCTCGTTAAAATGGACAAAGACAGAAAGACAGGAAGAGAAAAAGAAAGAAAGAGAGAGAGAGAGAAATACAGAAACTAATATATAGAAAAACAACAAAAAGAGACAGTTTTAATAAGTGAGACTGTAAGTGAGACGGAGAGACAGACAGAGAGAGAGAGACGGAAAGAGAGAGAGAGAGAAGCGAGGAGACAGAGACGGAGAAACAAACAAAGAGACAGACAGACAAACAGGGAGAGAGAGAGACAGCAAGAGACAGACAGAGAGAGAGACAGACAGAGAGAGAGACAGAGAGATGGAGAGAGACAAAGAGAGAGACATACTGAAGGAAAGAGACAGATGGAAAGAGAGATTGATGGACAGAGTAAGCTAGACAGAGAGAGAGAGACAGACAGAGAGAGAGACAGCAAGAGACAGAGAAGGAGACAGAGAGATGGAGAGAGACAATGGGAGAGACATACTGAAGGAAAGAGGCAGATGGAAAGAGAGATTTATGGACAGAGAAAGCTAGACCGAGAGAGAGAGAGACAGACAGACAGAGAGACAGACAGAGACAGAGAGAGAGAGAGACAGACAGAGAGACAGACAGAGACAGAGAGAGAGAGAGACAGACAGAGACAGAGAGGAAGAGAGAGAGACAGAGAGAGACAGAGAGAGAGAGAGACAGACAGAGACAGAGAGAGACAGAGAGACAGAGACAGAGAGACAGAGAGAGAGACAGACAGTCCAAAACGACTACTGGGCTCCAGGGACCAGTCCTGTGAGACAGATGTTGTCTGCGTCTCTTTCTCCGGAGACATAAAGTTTTGGCGTTTTTCCTTTAATGGTACGTGTGGATAGCTGGTTGTCATAGCGACCCAAAAAATGATGATGCAGCGACTAGTGAGGATTCTCTCCGACCAATCAGCAGTCTGCAGCGATTAGTGAGGATTCTCTCCGACCAATCAGCAGCCCGCAGTGATTAGTGAGGATTCTCTCCGACCAATCAGCAGTCTGCAGCGATTAGTGAGGATTCTCTCCGACCAATCAGCAGCCCGCATTGACTAGTGAGGATTCTCTCCGACCAATCAGCAGCCCGCATTGACTAGCGAGGATTCTCTCCGACCAATCAGCAGTCTGCAGGTTTTCACGTCACCTTTTGGTGTCTCCTCAGCTCGCTTGGAACCTAGTAGAACCTTGTAGTACTTGTAGAACCTCGTAGTACTACACAAAGTACCCGTTAGCAGGTACCAGGGACTATTTTTCGTAATAGAAAACCCCAAAAAACGCGAGTAGAGTCGAGTAGATACCGCGTGGTGGGAAAACGCCATTTAACGACAATCAGAGTCAGATACATTTCTCTTTCGTTCTGTGCCGCACACGTTTCTTAAAATATCTTTCTCCCTTTTCCCCGTCGGCTACTTGCACACACACACACACACACACACACACACACACACACACACACACACACACACAGAGCTCTGGCTTGTGGCTGGTGAGGCCGACAGAGCAGCAGGATTTATATAACCCAGTTGGCCCCCAGACCCGGCTGGGGTTAAGTAGGGACACAATATTACAACACAAACAGTAACACAGACACACATTTTACTGCAAACACACACACACACACACACACACACAGACACACACACAGACACGAAACTAGGCTGGGACGTCCTGTTCATTTCTGCCCTCTCAGCCAATCACAGCTCAGTTCTGCTTTGTGCAACTCTCCAGGCTGTCGCCCCGAGTAACCTGCACCGCATGAGTTGCTGACTGTGTGTGTGTGTGTGTGTGTGTGTGTGTGTGTGTGTGTGTGTGT
>NW_023265781.1:2969-3249 GCF_013103735.1 Etheostoma cragini
GTGTGTGTGTGTGTGTGTGTGTGTGTGTGTGTGTGTGGTTTAATTAGCTGTGTTGTTTATTGTTGATATGCTAACGCAAATATCTCATCAGCCAATCGTGAGGCAGCGATTCAACGGATAGAAGCGGGAAGATACGGTCAACCGTTGCTTAGAAATACTCATAAAACGCAATTTTAGAGTCTTAAACCAAATTAAACCAACAATTATTAATAGTAGAGAAACTGGAAAATATGCTTTTAAAATGACAGTTCATCTCTAAAATGTCTGGAGAGCAGTGGGT
>NW_023265782.1:0-3258 GCF_013103735.1 Etheostoma cragini
TTCTAAATTATTCCATTCCTTTTTTACTCACAATTTGTACAGTGTCCCAACTTTTTTGGAATCGGGTTTGTACATACATATATATTTATATATATATATATATATAATATGAAATATATCACATATACATAACATATATTACATTTAACATATAATATATAACACACATATGATATTTAAGCCTTGTGTTGTCTTCCCGTCAACCATAAAAAACGTTTGTGCTTTTGACATTTTTGTCACTTTTTCAACGTTGCGGGTTCTTATTTTATGTTTTTTTCCAAAGTTATTTGACATTTCTAATGTTGACATTGACTATTTTCAGGTTATTTCTATGGCCCAGTTTTTTGTGATGAAAAAACTGAAAATGGGTCAAATGTGACCCGAGGACAACATGAGGGATAACAACAGATCCATGGTGGAATAACGTGATAATACGCTGTATCGACCCCCCCCCCCCGGGCGTACTCACATCAGACTGTTGTATTCTCCGGAGGAGGACACTTGGAGGATCTTGTTGTTGATCTTCAGAGCGTTGGAGGAGTAGAAATCCAGCAGCTTCTGAGCGCTGGGAATAGTTTTCATCTCTACGAACGCCTGGAAAACAAAGACAGCTCATGTTCCAGCAGATGTCTCCACCCACACGCTTCCTCTGAAATTAGGGATATTAAATTAAAAATGCGCTATGGAAACAGTAAAATTCAAAGACAGAAGGACGTGGAGACGAGAGACTTTCTGGATTTAATTTATCAGGAACTCGGGAAGAAGAGGGCAACACGAGGGCAACACGAGGACAACACGAGGGCAACACGAGGGCAACACGAGGACAACACGAGGACAACACGAGGGCAACACGAGGGCAACACGAGGGCAACACGAGGACAACATGAAGACAACATGACCACATGACAACATGAAGACAACATGAGTGCAACATGAAGACAAGATGAAGACAACATGCTGACAACATGAAGACAAGATGAGGGCAACATGACAACATGAGGGCAACATGAAGACAACATGAAGACAACATGAAGACAACATGAAGACAACATGAGGGCATCATGAAGACAACATGAGGACAACATGAGGGCAACATGAGGGCAACATGAAGACAACATGAAGACAACACGAGGACAACATGAAGACAACATGAGGGCAACATGAGGACAACACAAGGGCAACATGAGGGCAACATGAGGACAACATGAAGACAACATGAGGACAACATGAAGACAACATGAGGGCAACATGAGGACAACATGAGGGCAACATGAGGTCAACATGAGGGCAACATGAGGACAACATGAGGACAACATGAGGACAACATGAGGGCAACATGAGGGCAACATGAGGGCAACATGAGGACAACATGAGGGCAACATGAGGGCAACATGAGGGCAACATGAAGACAACATGAGGGCAACATGAGGGCATCATGAGGGCATCATGAGGACAACATGAGGGCAACATGAGGGCAACACAAAGACAACATGAGGAAAACATTAAGACAACATGAGGACAACATGAAGACAAAGTGAGGACAACATGAAGACAACATGAGGACAACATGAGGGCAACACAAAGACAACATGAAGACAACATGAGGGCAACATGAGGGCAACATGAGGTCAACATGAGGTCAACATGAGGGCAACATGAGGTCAACATGAGGGCAACATGAGGGCAACATGAGGACAACATGAGGGCAACATGAGGGCAACATGAGGGCAACATGAGGGCAACATGAGGGCAACATGAGGGCAACATGGAGGGTTAAGACCCCCACAAATATAGTTGAAGACCTAAAATGGCGTCTAAAAACATCAGGATCACAGATCCTTTAGAAGCAGCTTGGGCATGAAGCCGGCGCTGCGCCAGCTGACCTTGGAGGGCAGGAACAGCGTGTAGACCGGATCTCCGAAGCGTCTGACGACGGCGATCAGGTCCGATCGGCTGTCCTCGTCTGGGGGGGCCGGAGAGAAGCTCAACACCCGGGAACTCTGGGAAAACAAACTAAACTTAGACTCTCTTATTCATCCTTTAGGGAGGACTCCCACAAAGAAAGTAATCTGAGGACTCCCCCTGGTGGAGCAGCTGCGTATCACTGATTTTAGAGGAGTAATTACATAAAATTATATAATTACATAATTACTTGTGTAGCAGGTTACTTCTTATTTCATAAACTAAAACACCTCCTTCTTATCTTCCTCTCTATCTTCTTTCCTTCCCCCCTCCCTTCCAATCTCCCCTCTTCATTCCTCCCTATCTTCCCCCTTTCCTTCCTTTCTATCTTTCTCCCCCTCCCTTCCTATCTCCCCCCCCTTCCTATCTTCCTTACTCCCTTCCAAAGTTTAAAAAAATACCCCAAAAACTCAAGAAGTGTCACAAAACGTCAAAGTGAGTCAAAAAGGCGTCTTGTTGTGTAATGTAAAAAAATAAAAAATAATAAAAATATATATATATATATATATATATTAAAACGTTGTGTGAGCTGCTGTCTCGTGACGCTGAAGGAAGCGCTGTGATTGGCCGGCTGCGTTGGATGATGAACTCTACCTGGAGGAAGTTGAAGGTGTGGGAGATGCTGAACTCCATCGGCACGCCCTTCACCGTTGGAGGGTCGTTGGTGTAGAACGTCACCAAGTCCCTGGCCTGGTCCCCGGAGTCCAGCTCCACGAAGGCCTGCAGGGCCCACCACACGCTCAGACCTCATCCCCCACCCATCACCATGCTTGTGTAGACGTTGTGTAGACGTGTTGTGTAGATGTTGTGTAGCCGTGTTGTGTAGATGTTGTGTAGCTGTGGACTCACTAGTGATGGGAACAAGAGGATCTTGTGTGGTTGTGTAGACGTGTTGTGTAGACGTGTTGTGTAGTTGTGTTGTGAGGTTGTGTAGAGGTGGACTCACTAGCAAGGGGAACGTAAGGATCTTGTGTGGTTGTGTAGACGTTGTGTAGTTGTGTAGTGTAGACGTGTTGTGTAGTTGTGTAGTGTAGACGTTGTGTAGACGTGGACTCACTAGTGATGGGAACATAAGGATCTTGTGTGGTTGTGTAGATGTTGTGTAGTTGTGTTGTGTAGTTGTGTAGACGTGGACTCACTAGCGAGGGGAACAAGAGGATCTTGTGTGGGTGTGTAGTTGTGTTGTGTAGTTGTGTTGTGTAGTTGTGTTGTGTAGTTGTGTTGTGTAGTTGTGTAGACGTGGACTCACTAGCGAGGGGAACAAGAGGATCTTTTGTGGTTGTGTAGTTGTGTTGT
>NW_023265783.1:0-1677 GCF_013103735.1 Etheostoma cragini
GCTGCATGTCATTCCCCCCTCTCTCTCCCCTTTCATGTCTTCAACTGTCCTGTCAATTAAAGGCCTAAAATATCTCCCAAAACATAATCACAAAAAGAAAAAAACACAATTCTAATGAAGTTGGGACGTTGTGTAAAACATAATTAAAAACACAATACAATGATTTGCAAATTGTTTACAACCTACAGTATATTCAATTGAATACACAAGATATGTAATGTTCCAACTGCTAAACCTAAAAAATATACCAAAAAAAACATACAATGCAATATTCACTTATTTGGAATTTGACACGTTCCTGGGAAAGGGGCATGTTTACCACTGCGTTGCATCATCTTTCCTCTTAACAACACTCCTTAACCGTTTGGGAACTGGGGATTAATTAATGAAGCTTTGCAGGTGGAAATCTTTCCCATTCTTCCTCGATGTACAAGTTCAGTTGCCTCAACAGTCTGGGGTCTCCTTGGTCATATTTTGCACTTCATAATGCACAACCAACTTTCAATGGGAGACAGCACCAGGCCTGTTTACTTCCTGCACTGCACTACATGCAGATAATTCTCCAGATTCTGTGAATCTTTTGCTAATACTATGGACTGTAGATGAGGAAATCCCTAAATTCATTGCAATAATACTTTAAGAAGTGTTGTTCTTACACTGTATGCCATTGTTCCCAATGTGGTGACCCTCATCCAATCTTTGCTTGTGAATGACTGAGCCTTTTGGGGATGCGCCTTCAATACCCAATCATGACACTCACCTGTTTCCAGTTAACCTGTTCACCTGTGGAATGTTCCAAACAGGTGTTTTTTGAGCACTCCTCAACTTTCCCAGCCTTTTATTGCCCCTGTCCTATCTTTTTTTTTAACGGGTTGCAGGCATCAAATTAAAAATGAGTAAATTTTTAGCAAAAGTGAATCAGTTTGAACATTAAATACATTATCTTTGTAGTGAAGTAAATTTAAAATAGATTTGCAAATCACTGTATTGTGTTTTTATTTATGTTTTACACAACGTCCCAGCTTTATTGGGATTGGGGTTTGTACAATGTTTTCCTTTAAGATGTAGTGGAAGCAGCATAACATGAAGAAAAATCACTTAAGTAAAGCACTTGAGTAAATGTACTTGGTATATTCCCCACTGTGCTATATTTGCATTGTCAGCATGCTAGCATGCAGACGTTGGCTTTTAACCTAAACCCCCACTGTGTAGTCTCACAGAGCCAACATGCATTCCACAAGCATTTGTTATTTGGACCTAAATTTCATTTATTTCATTTATTTCATTTACCTTATGTAAGCGTCTTTGGCAGCAAAATTTCTTTTTGGATACATTTTTACCTTAAGATGTCATAAACTCTTCTTTTATTCTTCATTGAGTCTACATCCTCCAGACAAAATAATCCCCTGTGGGTCACACCCCACCTCATCCCCAACATCCTCCTGTGAGCTCTCTTGTTTCGTGATTATGCATGGACATGTTGCGTTCATATTTCCATGCTCTCACTGTTGGCAGGCTTTAAACACACACTCGCCCTTACCTTTGCAGTCTTCTTTTCACTTATTAGTCATGGGTGTGGCATATTCGTTATATCCAAGGCACTGGCCAACGTTTGCTGAATTGCCTGTGCCTGCTGCAGCAGCAAATTTTACCTACTACTTTACCTGTCTCTAAAAC
>NW_023265784.1:0-1317 GCF_013103735.1 Etheostoma cragini
CAGTAACTGAGGACGTAGTTGAGGACCGTGCTGGACAGTAACCGAGGACGTAGTCGAGGACCGTGCTGGACAGTAACTGAGGACGTAGTTGAGGACCGTGCTGGACAGTAACCGGGGACGTGAAGGGATAAACCCAATAGCGTCGCCCTTAGAGGGCGGAGCCAATACTCATAGAACCAATGGTCAATATGAAAGTGTTGAGCAGCCAATCAGAGCAGAGCCTCACATCTTCAGCCGTCTCATCCTCCTCTTCCTCATCAGGACGGTACTCTTCATCAGAGGAGTCTTCCTCAGCCAGGGGGATGTCCACGAACTGGGGGGGCTGGACACAGACAGACAGACAGACAGGCAGACAGGCAGAGAGACAGACAGACAGGCAGGCAGACAGACAGACAGACAGGCAGACAGAGAGACAGGCAGGCAGAGAGACAGACAGAGTGACAGACAGACAGGCAGGCAGACAGACAGACAGACAGGCAGACAGAGAGACAGGCAGGCATGCAGGGAGAGAGGTTAGACAGGGAGACAGACAGACAGACAGGTAGACAGGCAGGCAGACAGAGAGACAGGCAGACAGACAGACAGACAGAGAGACAGGCAGGCAGAGAGACAGGCAGACAGGCAGACAGGCAGACAGACATGCAGACAGACAGGCAGAGAGACAGACAGACAGACAGGCAGGCAGAGAGACAGGCAGACAGGCAGACAGACAGACAGGCAGAGAGACAGACAGGCAGACAGGCAGGCAGGCAGACAGGCAGACATACAGACAGGCAGACAGACAGGCAGAGAGGCAGATAGACAGGCAGGCAGACAGACAGACAGGCAGACAGACAGGCAGGCAGACAGACAGACAGACATACAGGCAGACATACAGACAGACATACAGGCAGGCAGACAGACAGACAGGCAGACAGACAGGCAGAGAGGCAGACAGACAGGCAGACAGACAGACAGACCTGGTTACAGTCTGAAGATGAACGTAGTTTCATAAAGTAAAGTTAAAATATAAAAACCTTAACAAATATTATATAAAATATATACAAAAATATATAATATAATATAATATAAATTATATAAACCTTGTTGACGTCAGTCGTCTTCTTGATGGGAGAAATGTTCCAGGCTGGAATCACCTGATCACAGAGAGACAGGCAGTCAGAGAGACAGGCAGTCAGAGAGACAGGCAGGCAGAGAGACAGGCAGGAAGAGAGACAGGCAGGAAGAGAGACAGGCAGTCAGAGAGACAGGCAGGAAGAGAGACAGGCAGGAAGAGAGACAGGCAGGAAGAGAGACAGGCAGGCAGAGAGACAGGCA
>NW_023265785.1:0-2461 GCF_013103735.1 Etheostoma cragini
ACATAAATATACACATAAATGTGCCAAAAATATTTACAATCAGTGTTATAAAAATGTAACAACAGAGGAGAGCAACAACAATATAAAATATTAAAAATGATAAACATATTAAATAAAGAATAAATATTCTTAACAGCACAACTCCTTCATTAGAAACATTTGATAAACAATCTTAAAAGAATCAAGATATTCAACTTAAACCTGACCTTTCTGGCCTTCCTTGATGCTAAATCATCAATTATGTCATCTTATGAAATCTGCTCTCCTATTGGGTGATTGATACTGATGACTGCAACGCCACGGAGGCGTTCCTGACTTGATCAACTTTAGTTTTAAAAATCTTTTCACTGCTTGAGCCACAGTTACTGCAGAGTGAGTACGATCCTGAGAGTAGGCCAAGAGTTGAGGTAGATCTCCGATAGGTCCTTATCAGACTTAGAGTTAGACTCAGACTTAGACTCTCTTTATTAGTCCTTTTGGGATGACTCAATCCATTAATAATAAATTACCTTAACGTGTCAGTGTGGAGCAAAGTGTTAAGGTGTCCAGGTGCTTATCATTGATTGATCTCTAATCTCTATCATTGATTCATCTCTAATCTCTATCATTGATTCATCTCTAATCTCTATCATTGATTCATCTCTAATGTCTATTATTAAGCTCTCTGCTGGCAGATGATTCCCTTTCCCTTGTTTATTATCTGAAGAGTTAGGGACCAGTTCACATTTGGGTTTAAAATCAGAAAGAAACTGGCTCACTGAGCTGGCCTAAAACTAATCAGTTATTGGACTTTTAATCTATAATAAATAACACAAAATGAAATACAGAAAACATTTGAATACTTGCACATCTTTTCCATTTTTCAGACGTTATCTTAGCTAGCCTTAAAGACTGGAAACAGCTAGCCTGACTCCATCCAAAGGTAAACCTACTAGATATGAGTGGTGATGATCTTTTTACCCCAAATGTCCAATTAGAAAATAAAAGTGTTTTAACAGAGCTCTCTGTGATACGCGAGGAGAATGCAACGGTAATAACACTTCACAATAACTATTATTATTCATATAGTCCACTAATTTAATGAACTGGTTTTGTTTTATTCTTAAAACTGATGTGTTGTGTTCTTTATTCATCTGATTTACTTTACTATATAATCAACTAAGCATTCAGAAATAAAAGACATATAGTCTTAAACAGTGTTTGGTCCTTTTGTTGTTTTCTAAAAGGGACAAATCATTAACATTTACCCTAGGGTTGGGGGTGGGGGGGTGAAGACCAGGGGCCTGTTGCACGAAACTAGGATAAGGGATTAAGCCGGGATATTCAAGTCATCCTGGATGAATTTAGATTGGAGTCGGTTGCACGAAACCAGATTGAATTAAGCCCAGCCAAGTAACCATGGAGATTTATTCTTTGCGGCTAGCCTGGTCCAGAGCAGGCTAACAGCCAGGCTAAGATTAATCCTGGAGTCTCATGTGTCAAATCAGCTGCAGCTCTGATCCGAAATAAACGTGTTTAACAGTTATTCCGTTGTCTTCTGCATGTGTTCTGCTTTATTTTTATTAACATGCATTATAAGTCACACATCACCGGACTAATAACGTGGCCTATATACAGTACGTATATAGTTTACATTCATCACACCGGGAACACCACCATGCTTCGTCATCTTTTTATTTTGGTGCGGTCACTTGTCAGAAGAAGAAAAGAACATGAATATTGATTTTCATATGCTCACAGCGTGTATTGAAGTCACTTATATCTTTTTCTAGTTGTTGTCCCTTTCTGATTCTGTTCTGTTCTTTCTGTTCTGTATGAACATTAATTGTACAAAGAATTAGGAATATCTTAGAGATTTGTGCATATGGTTGTAAAACATGTTCTCATGTTGTGAATAAGGGTTTGAAATTAAGCCTAGTCATTAGGGTCCATTTCCCGAGGAACATTAATTCCATCTGCTCACTTTTAAGGCAAAGGTTCAATAATAATACATTTTATATATATAGTGCTTTACATGGTAGGCTTGTCAAAGACACTTTACAGTAAAACCAGCACATTTATCACATAAAAAAAAGAAACATGAAACTAGCATATTTAAAGCAATTAAAACACAGTGTAGCCTACGACTTTGTAAAAATGTGGAGTGACTATAGGCTAAGTAGATAGTTTTACACCCTCACACATTCAGTCGGGTCCACTATGGTCTGTTGGGCTTTTTCTCTCGATGCTGTCATTGAAATAGTTTTCTAATCAGCAATAAATATAACAATTCCTAATCAACCCATATCAATTGCATGCTTAAAATAAGATACCGGTGAAAGCCCCGCCCATTTCAAGACAACCCAACCCACTTCCGGGTTAAATTCTGTCCACTTCTGGGTTCGGCCCCGCCCATTCCGAGTACAGATACAGATAATTCATGTGGTAAACAGATACAGATACAGATAATGCTGTACTTGCT